>NC_042617.1:18773454-18815954 GCF_901001135.1 Rhinatrema bivittatum | reverse complement strand
TATATTAAAGATCTTATCCAGATATCCCCATCGTCAAGTTTAAATCATATTACGATGTGACACCTGAATCACTCATCCTATTCATTAATACTACATTTAGATATCCAAAACTGAATGTTCAGCAATGACTCCTTCCAACTCACAGCGGCAGAATTCATGTAGTATTGATGAATAGGATTACTATTGACGGCTGCTAACAAATCTGACTTGTATTTTCTACAGGTATTTGATGAGCCTACGATTCTTTGTGGCATTTGCCTTACAGATATCAGTCCTGTTTTAATTGATTACCCCTGAGGCAGCTCTATGAGAGAGAGCGAAACTCGGCCAGAGTCGGGCATCACTAAATAAAGGGCGTTTCCAACTACCGATTCTCTTTGTTCTTACTGCTGAACAGCCAACTGGATTGGCTTCCGCTTTGCTTTTTGGGTCTATTCTTATATTTTTCCAGTGAAAGGTACCGGCAACCTACAAAAAATCCAGCTTACCACAGGATCAAGGCGGCTACTAACACTGCTCTTAACAGGTTACAGCTGAATCGGATCTCAAAGTTAGGGTGAAAATGTATTTTTTATTAATAAAGAGGATTAAGATTTGCTGAGAAAAGCACCTGATAGTTGACGGAAGGTGCATCACAAGATGTCGACAATCTTCTGGAAAAACAGCAGCTTGACAATAGGAAGCCAGAGGAACCGTACAGAGAAGATCCTTATCATCAGCATTTACTTATGACACGCCTTTCCAGCCAGAGAGGTTAAGGCGTGTTACAGACAGAACGGCCGAACAGTACAACATGGTAATTCCAGTGTAGGATGCGCATTAAACAGAAGAAACATTTGGTATCATAGCTCACAGCGCTTATGAATGATTATCAAGGTATCAATGCACAGGAGGTGAGCCTCTTTCCAACAGGGTCATAGGATGAGAGTGAAGAGGTGGGGAAGACCCAGATTTTAGGAAATATTTTTTTTACAGAGAAGGTGGTAAATGCATGGAAGAACCTCCCACTGGTGGTAGTGGAGATAAAACAGTATCTGAATTCCAGAAAGCCTGGGATAAACACAGGGGATCTCTGAGGTAGGGATTTTAAGAGATGGGCAGACTAGATAGGCCATACAGTCTGTTTTCTGCCATTGTGTTTCTATGTTTCTAGATAGTGTAGTACAGTCAACTATAAATAGTGCAAAGACACTATCAAGTATATCCAATGAAATAAGAACATAAGAAATAAGAAATTGCCATGTTGGGTCAGACCAATAGTCCATCAAGCCCAGCATCCTTTTTCCAACAGAGGTCAAATCAGGCCACAAGAACCTGGCAATTACCCAAACACTAAGAAGATCTCATGCTACTGATGCCAGTAATAGCAGTGACTATTCCCTAAGTCAACTTGATTAATAGCAGATAATGAACTTCTCCTCCAAGAACTTATCCAAACCTTTGTTAAACACAGTTACACTAACTGCACTAACCACATCCTCTGGCAACAAATTCCAGAGCTTAATTGTGCGTTCAGTGAAAAAGAATTTTCACCGGTTAGTCTTAAATGTGCTACTTGCTAACTTCATGGAGTGTTCCCTAGTCCTGCTATTATCTGAAAGTGTAAATAACCAATTCACATCTATTCATTCAAGACCTCTCATGATCTTAAAGACCTCTATCATATACCCCCTCAAACATCTCTTCTCCAAGCTGAACAGCCCTAACTTCTTCAGCCTTTCCTCATAGGGGAGCTGTTCCATTCCCTTTATTGTTTTGGTCGCCCTTCACTGTACCTTCTCCAGTGTAACTATATCTTTTTTGAGATGCAGTTACCAGAATTGTATACAGTATTCAAGTTGCGGTCTCACCACGGAGCGATATAGACATTATGACATTTTCAGTTTTATTAACCATTCCCTTCCTAATAATTCCTAACATTCTGTTTTCTTTTTTGACTGCTGCAGCACACTGAGCTGACGATTTCAAAGTATTATCCTCTATGATGTCTAGATCTTTTTCCTGGGTAGTAGCTCCTAATATGGAACCTAACATCGTGTAACTACAGCAAGGGTTATTTTTCCCTATATGCAACACCTTGCACTTGTCCACATTAAATTTCATCTGCCATTTGGATGCCCAATCTTCCAGTCTTGCAAGGTCCTCCTGTAATGTATCACAATCCGCTTGTGATTTAACTACTCTGAATAATTTTGTATCATCCGCAAATTTGATAACCTCACTCGTCGTATTCCTTTCCAGATCATTTATAAATGTATTGAAAAGCACCGGTCCAAGTACAGATCCCTGAGGCACTCCACTGTTTACCCTTTTCCACTGAGAAACTTGACCATTTAATCCTACTCTCTGTTTCCTGTCTTTTAACCAGTTTGTAATCCACGAAAGGACATCACCTTCTATCCCATGACTTTTTAGTTTTCTTAGAAGCTTCTCATGAGGGACTTTGTCGAACGCCTTCTGAAAATCCAAATACACTACATCTACTTGTTCATGTTTATCCACATGTTTATTAACTCCTTCAAAAAAATGAAGCAGATTTATGAGGCAAGACTTCCCTTGGGTAAATCTATGCTGACTTTGTTCCATTAAACCATATCTTTCTATATGCTCTGTGATTTTGATCTTTAGAATAGTTTCCACTATTTTTCCCAGCACTGAAGTCAGGCTCACTGGTCAATAGTTTCCCGCATCGCCCCTGGAGCCCTTTTTAAATATTGGGGTTACATTGGCCACCCTCCATTCTTCAGCTAAAATGGAAGATTTTAATGATAGGTTACAAATTTTAACTAATAGATGTGAAATTTCATTTTTTAGTTCCTTCAGTACCCTAGGATGCATACCATCCGGACAAGGTGATTTGCTACTCTTTAGTTTGTCAAGCTGGCCTACTACATCTTCCAGGTTCACAGTGATTTGGTTCAGTTAATCTGACTCATCACTCTTGAAAGCCATTTCCAGAACTGGTATTTCCCCAACATCCTCATTACTACCTGGAGATAATACCCTTATTCAATAAACATACACACGGTTAATGTGACTCCAACATTGCTCTATGCTTCAACGGCAAGAGGAAATGTGGAAAAAAGGATTTGCATTCAAAAAAAGCAGGGAGTCGCTTGCTTGTTACGGCGGTTACTACTCCAAACCAAATAAGCCTGATACTTCACTTTCAATGCATATCCAGCGTAGCTCTCTGCTTCAACGGCAGGGGGAATGAAGAAAAGATGATTTATATTCAGACAACAACCAACAAGGACTGAATTACATAGTCTGAGTAAACAAATAAGCATGGGTGTAGCTTGCTTGTTACGGCGGTTACTACCCTGAATCAATAAAGCCTGATACTTCACTTGAAATACATATGCAGCGCAGCTCACTGCTTCAACGGAAGGGGGAATGAAGAAAAGTGGATTTATATTCAGACAGCCAACAAGGACTGAATTGCACAGGCTGGGTAAACAAATAAGTGTGGGTGTAGCTTGCTTATTGCGGTGGTTACTACCCCTAACTAATTAAGCTAGATATTTCGCTTAGATGCAGTTCTAACACTGCTTTCAACATTAATGGCGGGGGTGGAAGGGAAATAGAACCAAAAGGTTACTAAGGGCCAAGAGTAACAGATAAGTATGAAAAAAAAAATCAAGAGCGAAAGCTTGCTGGGCAGATTGGATGGGCCGTTTGGTCTTCTTCTGCTGTCATTTCTATGTTTCTATTAGTAAACACAGAAGCAAAGAATTCATTTAATCTTTCTGCAATGGCCTTATCGTCCCTAAGAGCCCCTTTAACCCCTCGGTCATCTAACAATCCAATCGAGTCCCTCACAGGTTTCTTGCTTTGGATATATTTTTAAAAGTTTTTATTATGAGTTTTTGCCTCTATGGCCAACTTCAATTCAAATTCTCTCTTCACCTGTCTTATCAATGTTTTACACTTAATTTGACAATGCTTTTGTTTTATCCTATTTTCTTCAGATGGATCCTTCTTCCAATTTTTGAAGGATGTTTTTTTGGCTAAAATAGCCTCGTTCACCTCACCTTTAACCATGACGGTAATCGTTTTGCCTTTCTTCCACCTTTCTTAAAGTGTGGAATACATATGGACTGCGCCTCTAGGATTGTATTTTTAAACAATGTCCAAGCCTGTTGAACACTTTTAATCTTTGCAGCTGCACCTTTCAGTTTTTTTCTAACTATTTTCCTCATTTTATCTCAGTTTCCCTTTTGAAAGTTTAGTGTTAGAGCTGTAGACTTACTTATTGTCCCCCTTCTAGTTATTAGTTTAAATTTGATCATGTTATGCTCACTATTGCAAAGTGGCCCCACCACCGTTACCTCTCTCACTAAATCCTGTGTTCCACTAAAAAATAAATAGAGAATTTTTATTAGGGTTTGGTTATTGGCTGGCACAACATTTCACCAAAGTCTATCTCTAAATAGTGCAGTAACACAGTCTAAGGGGTTTTTAGTGGGGTCTGTTTTATTGATGGGCACCAAATGCTACTTCAAAAAGCCAGGTTTTCATCAATTTCCTGAAAGGTAGGAGAACTGGGGCAAGTCTAATGTCAGCTAGTAGTGTCAGGACTGAACCTGCAAAGGTTTTCTTCCTGGTGAGGCTCATTGCTTTTGGGGATGGCACCTCCAGACGTGCCGGAGTTTGTGACTGTAGGGGTATAAGGAAACGAGAGGTTTATTTATTTATTTAAAAACATTTATTGGCCTCTTATAATGAAAACAATCAAGCTAAGAGGAGAGATCTGCTGAAGTAGGTTGGGGGTCAGGTCTTTGAGGGTTTTGTAAGTCAGGACTAAGAGTTTGATTTTACAGCAGAAGAGTGCTGAGAGCCAGCGTGAAATTTTTAGAACAGGGGGAAACGTGGTCAACTTTGGGAGCTACATCTCTCACGAAAGGAACGCGTTAGAAAAATTACATCTGAGCAATAGTGGGAGAAGGACCCCCGCTCCAAAAGAAAGAATAACAGAGAACCATCGTCCCGACACTCCCCGACCCCACACATAAAAACAAAGCCCCCAGGGTGTGAAGTTCACATTTTGGTTTTTCCCATGAGGGCAGGCGACAAGCTTGATCCTAATTTACTTGAATTTAATGTGGAATTTAGGGTCTCTCGGGGCTCTGCTTATCCTCCCATGTCACTTTTATGGAGATATATATATATATATATATGTTGGGACTGGCGGTGAGGCCAGTGCTGGAAAAATATTGACCTTGACAGATGGCAAAATGACTGATCAGATTTTTGGGAGAGGGAAAGGTCATTATCTTTCCCAACTATACAGCAAAATTGTCAGGTCACACTTGTTTTACAGAAGCAGCGACCTCTGGCTAACCTCTGGCTTCTCTCAGGGTCCTCTTAGAGGACAAGAATTCACTCCATTGTGTCAGGCGATCGTCTCCGAGTCAATCCGTCTTATTACAAAAATATGCGTATTTATACAGCTATGTGTATCTGGAGGTCAACATTCAAAGCGCGTTCAGGGCTATTTAACGGGAAAAGTGTAACTTATGCGGCTAAGCAGAGGCCACTGAATACGCCGCTATGTTCAGCGGCCACCACATACGTCACTTGTACAGCTAGAAAAAGTTAGCCGCGTAACTTGTGAGTGTGAGGTGGGCGGATCGGGGGGGGGGCGGAGCGAGTGAGCCGTACAAATTACGCGGCTAACCAGCAACGTTCGGTCTTAGCCGCATAGCTTATGCGGCTAAGTTTGGAAGCGCCATAGAGCAGGCCTTAACTTAGCCGGTTACAACTTCTAGGGCTAAGTGCGGACATGTACGCGAATATTCAGCAGGGTAGCCAAACTAGTTATATATCCGGCTAAGTTACTTCGAACACCAACCCCAGTGCGTTCTCGCCGCCTACGCGTGTACGCGCAGAGAGGGATGTACGTGACAACAGTACGTGCGGTTTTCGCCGCTCACTCTTGGCACGAAACACGAGCCCGGCCCTACCCTTCCAGCTCAGTGTTAGTAAAACAAAAACATTGGAGTAGCGAAGAAAAAAAAAAAAATCCATCCAGATATTTCACTCCATGGACATGACAGCTCTGTGTAAACAAAGGAGGAATTAACCACAAGGACTTAGGCAAACTGCACGTCAATTGGAAGCAGCTGCTGGAATCGGGGAAGGTAACCCGACCGGCTGTTATCGAAGGCTGATTTTATGATTAGACAGATGTGCTGTTCCATTCGTTTTACTTTTTAACTGCTAATGTTAATTTTTGAAAACTTCTTCTAGGGGTCTTGAAGGGAAGAGTGGTGTTTGGGCAGGGGGTGGGGCGCGCCCGCATGACCCATTTTGGAAAACGGTTTCACCCGTTTTCTGAATGCTTGCGCCAGCTGCTAAGATCTGCTACCGGTCCAGTTACCAAGATAGGCGGCTCGGGAAAGGCGACACCGCCTTCATCCAGGGAGGGGGGAAGGCAACGCGTGGCGCCCAGGCCATCCCACCCCCCCACCACCACCAATGTTTCTCAAGGTTCCTGAGGAGGGAACAACTTGGGTGGGGGTGAGAGGGCAGCTCCGTCTCCTGACCCAATCCCTGGTCTTTCCACTGGTGCTTCCAAACAAGGTGCCGAACCGTGACAAGTGTGTGAGCAGCTTCCCTGAGTGGCCACCTGGCTACTGAGGCCACAAATCCTCTGAAAAGGTCGCCTACCGCCTTCTCCCTCAGGGAATCTGAACCCGTGGCCGAGAGATGAACATCGCTGTCCTTGTCAAGATCACATCTTGGAATCTAAGGGGGGGGGGGGGGCCTGAAAGCCAGATGTTCAGTTTATAGCAAGTCTAAATTCTTAAGGGAAGAAGCGTCAGGAAATATGCGCCTAAATCAAACCCATTTTCAGAGCAGACTTAAGCACATAAATTCACTTTGAAAATTATCCCACCAGATCTGCACCAATTTTCCTGGAAAATTCTGGTTGAAGTGTGGATGTACAAAGTACCCACCGATTTTAGCCTGCGCAGGCGTTTTCATAATCGCCCTCTACAAGACTATCATAAGGCCCCAGGTCCTCCTCTCTGCTTTCCTCTCCCCTCCCCTCCCCTCCACTACAATTCCCTTCTTCACTCGCGCTCTCTACACAACTCATCCTGGGAACAACCCTCCCCAGGTTAAACTCCCAGCTCTTTCTCTCCCTGCTCCCCGCCCCCCCCCCCCCCCATACTCAACCTCTCCCAACTCATTCTCTCTCTCTCCTCCCCCATCCACTACACTCAAACCCCTCCTCCTCCACCAGGCTCAAATGCCCTCCAATGCTCTAACCCCCTTGCTCTCCATCCTCCTCAGCTAGGCTCAACCCCCACTCCCAGCTCTCTTCCGCCCCCTCTAGCAATCTCAGACTCCCCCCTCTGCTCTCTCCCTCTTCCACTAGAATCAAGTCCCCTCCACCACTCTTCTTCCAGACTCAACACCTCCCAGCTTTCTCCCTATCCCACCCCCCTTCCACTAAGCTCCCTCCCTCCTCTTAGCAATCTCTTCTCTCTTCACTGGCTTAACCCACTCTCCACTCACTCCAACAGGCTCTACTATCCCCCCCCCTACTGACTCAAACCCCCCTCCCCTCAGGCCCAATCTCTTTCAGCCAGTTCTCTCTCTCCATCCCCACCTCCCACGGACTCAGTCTTCCTGGCACTCTCTGTCCTTCCCCCCCTCCCACCCACATGACAAACCTGTGGTGCTGCCTTTATCTAAACAGCACAGATCAACGCTTGTCCTTCACAGTAAACCTGTGATGACAGAGTCAGTTCCCTCCTCTCTGGGCTGATCCTCTTAACCCTGGGTCTTTCCTCTTGTAGCCGGTGCTGTCATCTCCCTCCCCCCGCGTTCAGCGCCACGGCAGATGCCGTCACGCTGTCCTCTCCACTGCCAGCCAACACCGCTAAACGCTTCCTCCTGGTCGTCCCCCCCAGCAAATCCTGCGCAGAAAACGTTAAATTCTGTGCAAATTCCGCAGGGGGAGGCCGGGCAGGATCCCCCCTGCGAGTTACGCGTCTGCTTCTGTGCGGCGGATGGCTGGAGGGCTTTGGGTCTCGGGTGCCGTTGTCAGTCCCAATACTTTTCCTTAACGCTGCGCTCACCAGGACGAGATGGCGCCCGCAGGAATGCCAGGGAACACGACTTCTTCAGGCCTCCTGCAGACCACAGGCAAGGGCGACTCCGCCTGTGCCGCTCGATCAGCGGGCGCGCGAGTGCACGGGCGCGTTCGGTCACGTATGGGCTTATACTACCGCTCACAAAACAGCAACCCACGCGCGGGCTTCCCAGCCCCCCTCCCCAGAACACCTGGAAATCGCCCCCCCCCCTCTTCGTTATTTAACATTCACGCCTGGCGTGGACAGCACCGCAGGCGTACCGCGGGCTTACGAAAAATTACCGGCTACGCGTGCACGCGCCGCTTCCACTTTTACAGGCGTGAAACCTTCTGAAAATTCGCACCCCACGACAGCAACTTTCAGGGGATTTCATAAGCAAGGATTGTACGACCCGCGTAAAGCGGCTTCTCCGACGGTGTCACCGCTCCGCCCGTGCATGCAGGCAGACGTGCGTGCGCAGTTCCACGGCCCGCGCGCTTCTACCCTCACCGTGCTACTCCCAGGGTGGGCTTAGGATGCGGGAGAAAACACTGCACGTAGTTTGGGTCGGAAAAAGTATCCCGCAGGAAAAGCTGCTGCAGATCCCTGCAGTTACTTTTCCCCTGGGACCCATGGACTTAAGCAGCGAGACCTGCAGCTTGACATCTGCCTCCCTTCCCTCACTAAAATCCTCAAATGACATCACTGGCAGCACACGATCAGACTCCAAAACTGAGTAAGCGCAGATCCCAAATAACTGGGTTTATTAACACTAACGGATCATCGCACAAGACCGACGGGAGGGCCGAGCTAATTTCTTTACCCCGCCCCCCTGAAGTGTCTGCCCTTTCCTCACTCCTTCCTCCTCCAAGTTTCCCGTCCTATCGGAGCTCACCGTTTGTCACGCCCAAACGTTCGCTCTCTCTGGGCGGGCGCTCCTCGAGTAACTTAGCGACGGAACCCACCCGAGAGGGCGACGTTAGGACCCTTTGCTATCAAGAGAAGGAGAACGCTCCCGACGGGGCAGGACGGCCGCCTGGGCTCCGAACACGGCAAGAAAGGGCAGACTGGGCCACTGCCCTTCTGAGCCCCTCAAGAGGGGAGGAGGAGGATCTGAATGCAGGGGAGGAACTGCAAGGGAAACTGAAAGAAGCCAACTTAAGTTAGAAAGGAGGAGAAAACAGAGGCATGCCTGGGCGTCGAAAGAAAAGACAAGGGCATCAGCAGCACTGAGAAGGTACAAGGGTCCCAGATGGATGGGGACAGGGAAGCAGAGGGAGGTAGGGAAGGCAGTCAGGAGAGCAACGGCACAGAGAAGAAAGCATCTAAGTCAGAAGTGCAAGGAGACAAGACAACAGGTGCGGGAAAGAAACCATGGGGGTGGAGAGGGAAATGGAAGGAAAGGGTGGGGAGGGACCAGCAATATCTGGAGAAGATGTGAGTGGTGAGGGATTCATGCATAAGCAAAGCGAGCACGAGAAGGAAGAAAGGGGGCGAATTCTGCTCCACTTACGGAAGAGACAGCCGAGAGCAATGGTGCCAGAAGGCTGGAGAAGGCCAGATGTGGTCTCGCTACACAAAAGCAGGAGCATGGAGGAGGTTGGCATATGGAGGCCAGTTTCCCTGCCCTCACTGACAGAGTGGCTATCAGCCATGGGACCGATATGTCAGCCATACCAAAGTACTTTTGAAACCGTGAAGCACCTCCAACCATCGTAAGTTGGGCCCCTGATGCAGACAAGCACGACGTCGAAACACCGACAGGGCTGGGCTTTACCATAGTTCCCACGACGTTTTGTAAAAAGCAGAGTGCCATAAGCTAAGTGCCTGAACATCTGAACCTTTCGATCAACAAGAGAGATTTATGATATATTGGGATATGACAAGTCTACAAGGTGGAGATTGTTAACCGCTTTGGGGACCAACCTGTCGTTAGTTTTGGGAAAAATGTATGAGCAGTTCATTGCATTAGATAAAGGAAAAAGGGAGAAAGTTGTTAAACACATAACAAAAATATTCTGCCACGCAGTCCAAGTCTGGAAATTGATTACAAGATTGCAGGGCCGGCGGAAGCACTAGGCGAACTAGGCGGTCGCCTAGGGCACCAGCTTCCCGGGGGCGGCACTGCCCCGGTAAAATTGAGAGCCGCACTCAGCCGCTGCCCCGGTAAAACTAAAAGAGCTGCATTAACCCGCCGCCCCCCCCCCCCCGATAAAAATAAAAGAGCCGCTGCTGGCAGCCCGCCCCAAAAGACCCATCTGACCTCCCCCAGCGGTTCTCAACCAGTGTGTCGCGCGCTCCCGGTCTCTCCCTTCCCTGCTGCCGTTGCCGCCGGGCTATCAGCACGTTCAAGCCCAGCGGGAACGGCAGCGGTGCAAAAAAAAAAAAAAAAGCTGTGGCATCCGCGGCTGCCCTTTTCTTCTTCCCGCCCCCCCCCCCTTTGAACCAGAACAGGAAGTGATGCGCGGGAAGAAGAAAGAGCCGTGCCGCATGAAAAAAATAGCGGCGACAGCAGCATCGGCCCCCGAGCAATTGAAGCAGCCGGTAATCGGGAAAGGAGTCAGCAGCACGAGCCTCCCGCGGCCGATGGGATTCTTCCTTTTTGGCCTGCGGGGGCTGGAGGAGGAGGCTGTTGCAGCTACCATTTGTGCGGGGGGGGGGGGGAAGGAAGTGAGTGAGAGAAAGAGAGAGAAGCAGCCAGCCTGCCTGTGTGTGATTGAGAGCCTGTGTGTAAGTGAGATAATGTATTTGATCGAGAGCATGTGTGTGTGATTGAGAGAAACTGGTCAGAGAGCTGATGTATGTGTATATGTGAGAGACAATGAAAGTGACTGCTCAAAGAGATGACTGATGTGTGAGAGTGTGAGACAGTCAGGGATGTGACTGATGTGTGTGTGTGAAAGAGAGAAAAAGCATGGAAGTGAGAACTCTGGGTATGTGAGAAAGCATGGGAGTAAGAAGCCTGGTGTTGTGGGGGTGTATGTGAAAGAAAGCATGGGAGTGAGAAACCTGATTATGTGAGAGAGAGAGCATGGGAGTGGGAAGCCTGTGTGTGTGTGCATATATGAGAGAGAGACTGGTTGGTAAGGTGACGGTGTGACTGGTGTGTATGTGAATGTGAGAGAGAGAGAATGTGATTCAGGGAATGAGAAGTCTGTGCACCTGGAGAGCGAGCATGGAAATGAGAGAAAGACTGGTGTATGTGTGTGTGTAACAGAGAGAAAGTGATTATGGGAATGAGAAGTCTGTGCATGTGAAGAGAGTGAGCATGGGAGTGAGAACCTGGGTGTGTGTGAGACACAGCATGGGAGGGAGAAGCCTGTATATGTAAGACAGAACAGGTGACTGGTGTGTGTTTGTGTGTATGTGAGAGAGAGAAAGAAAGTGATTATAGGAATGAGAAGCCTGTGCATGTGAAGAGTGAGCATGGGAGTGAGAACCTGGGTGTGTGTGAGACACAGCATGGGAGGGAGAAGCCTGTATATGTAAGACAGAACAGGTGACTGGTGTGTGTTTGTGTGTATGTGAGAGAGAGAAAGAAAGTGATTATGGGAATGAGAAGCCTGTGCATGTGAAGAGTGAGCATGGGAGTGAGAAAGCTGGGAGTGTGTGAGATACAGCATGGGAGTGAGAAGCCTGTATATCTGAAAGAGAACATGGGAGTGGGAAGCCTGTGTGTGTGTGTATGCATGAGAGAGATCAGGTGACTGGTGTGTGTGTTTGTGTATGTGTGTGAGAGAAAGAAAGTAATTATGGGAATGAGAAGCCTGTGCATGTGGCGAGAACAAGCATGGGAGTGAGAGCCTGGTGAGTGTGTGTGAGAAAGAGAAAGTGATTATGAGAGTGAGAAGCCCGTATATGTAAGTAGAACACAGGAGTGGGAAGCCTGTGTGTATGTGTGTATGGCATGAGAGAAACTGTTCAGGAAGGTGACTGGTGTGTTTGTCAAAGACTGTTTGGGAGATGATTGGTGTGGGAGAGACAGAAACTGGTCATGGGGGCATGACTGGTATGGTGTGTGTGTGAGAGACATGGGCCTTAAGGAAGAGGACCATGAGTATAGAGCTTAGCCACTACTGCTGCTTCTGGTGTGTACTACAGCCTGCATGGAAGAGGAGTAAGAGAGCTGCTGGAGGGGGTAAGTAAAGATGGCTTTTTAAGTTTATTTTTCTTGATTGACTGCCATTTTAATTATTTAATATTATGTGATGTGTCTGCTTTTTTTGTTTGAGCAACAAGTATAGCTTTGGTTTATGTTTATTTTATTTATTTTTATTTATTTATTTATAAAAGAGTTTCTATACCGTCGATAAGACAAATCATCTCAATGGTTTACATGGCATAAAAATGTCAAATAAGTGTTCTGTTATAAATACAGACTTCGTTATTTTCATTAATGCACAATGTAAGTTAATTGTGCATGGAGGCGGGGGGGGGGCGGCATAGCTGACGTTTCGCCTAGGGCGCCTAATACCCTTGCACCGGCCCTGCAAGATTGTGCACGTGGATGAACCCAAACGGTGTCTTTGCACTAAGTGTGACCCCAGCACAGAAATCGTAGGCCCCCCATCCTCTGATTCTAGAGATTATAAGTCTGATGGGTCTGCAGGCTTCTTTGGGTTTGTAGTTAACGTCTATTCATATGTTTCAGTTTCTATGAAAAGCTGAGGCATGACGGGCGTTCAGTGCTAAGCTACCTGGTATCTCCTCACCTTTAAAATTCCCATGCCCAGGCTTAAGCCAATGCAAGGATGCCAGGCAAGAGCTGAGAGAGAGAGAGAGAGAGCCACCTCTGAACCGGGGCACCAGCAGGCACGAGCATGGTGGGGACGCGTTTCAGCCTTCTCGGCGCTCAAGAAAGATAACATAAAAATGAATTGCTGAACGAATGGTTCCTCGCTGGACAAGAACTGTTTGAGAGTCCCTGGTATCTTGTCGGGCTCTGTTGAAGGGGAGGGGGAAGTATTTTTTCTCCTTAAAAAAAAAAAACCCAAAACGTTTAAGAACTGCAAAAAAAATCTTCATAGTGGACCGATGATTGAAGGCGACCCCGAGCGGTGAAAATACTGAATAGCATTATCATTCAGCGACCGCGGGGTCCTTGTTCACATATTTAAACTTGACTCTGGTTAATAAGGTTTCCCTGCATTTACAAACCTTTTATTCTTTTCCCTACAACATTTTTTCAAACAAACCATGACTGAGAGCCCCATCTTTGCCAAGGACTGTGAGCATTTACTCGACAGTTACAGTTAGCGGCTAGACCTGTGCTTTTTTTCAGGACAGCCTGAGCAGGTCCTGGCTCTCACTCCCTAATGCAGGCACGAATTTGTCGTCCTGGCTTTTTTCTTTGTAAAATCAGGGCGGCCGGACCACGGAATAAATGGTAGGGTAAAAGCTAGGACAGGATCAAATCACTTTAAATAAAAAGGTGTGGCTGGTAATCGAACCTAAAGCAATCCCAGCTCTGACCCACGCCATAAGTAGATCACCGGGCCGGCAACCGAACCCAGCTCTTAGCTATCAGCGTAGTGCTGCTCTCCCAACAAAACAGGGCAGCCTGAGTGGATCTTTCTGTCAACCGGCACATGGAAAAAGTAACGTTAATTGCTGGCCCCTTTGGAAAATAAGAAGTGATGCCAGGCTGCTCGGGCCATCGGCAAGAAAAATTAACGCTGGCCAGCAGCTGCGGCTTGGAGTTACAACACTAATCTCATAATGAGCGGTCTCCGGATCATCACCGTCAGGCACAGCACAAAAGGCATCAGCCTGGCGAGGTCCCAACCCCAAGCTGGCAACTCAAGTTCACTGCAAAAAAAACCCCTTCATGGATTTCTGCTGCTCCTCGGAGCGAGGAAGAATGTAAATCGGGCTCCGTCAGAACGACTTCTGAAACCGTGTTTTGTCGACAAAAGCGCTTGATGAGTTCTTTGCAGCAAGGCCCGCACGCTCTCTGTCAACGAGAAGACGCGGCCCATCTGCTCAGCAGTAAAACCCGGGACCCCATGACGTGGGCCGGCAAGGTTGTCAATGCCAATGGAATTCCATCTGCTAACGAGCAAACTTGGACACGGCGTCCGCTGGCGAAACCCAAGTCAGGCAGCTCACTTTGCACACGCCAAAAAATGTAAACAGATGGCCTGGTGTCCAAATTAGCGTAATGTGATTCATGGTGGTTTTCAGAAACAGATTTAAACAAGTCACTAATCTCTCTCTCTCTCTCTCTCTCTCTGGGGCCTGAAGCAGCCATGAGCCTGCTTGTGCAATCCCCTCATGTCAGCCAGCGAAACTCAGCACTTTTCCTTCAGCTTATGGGGGCAGCTCCTCCCCATCCCCCCAAGCCACAACCGACCTCCGTCTCCCATCCGGCAAACGGACAAAGAGTGCAACCCCGTCCTCTTTCTCTGACACCCAGCCAAGCACACGGTCGGGAAGTCAAAGCTTTGCATTACAGAGGTCTGTGCAGTGTTAGAGATAAGAAACCCCCAAGTCACTCCTGCCGCTGTCAAACGCCGCAGCATCCCGACCCGCCCGTTGACCTCCCTGGTGAAATTCCCAGCCGGACACGCACTTACTTGGAGAGCAGGATGACGCAGTTCTGGGCTCGTCGGCCATCGATCACAGAGAGCTCTTTGACTTTGCGGGTGGAGAGGTACAAGTCCTCCATGGATCCCATCTCCTTCTGTAATAGAGAGCGGAGGATTAAGTGCAAGAGCTCACGTCCATGCAACAGGGCGCGCCAGCGAGGCGCTGAAGGCGCGGCGCAGCACACGACGGCCAACGGGCTAGCCAGGGAGCACCGGCACCCGCCACGCTCAGGGAGGCAGTGAGGACCGTCCGATGGGACCAGCCCTTAATACCTGATCTGCTAAGCTATAGGGAGATGTGCATTTACACGTAATGATGTAAACCGGCTCTGCTCACAAATCCAGGGGGGAGAGGAGGAGATTCCCCTAGGGCTCATCAACAAAGACCAGGGGAAGGTGTAGCAATCCTTGCAGAGGACAGAGGGGGTTAAATGCAATTATAAGTGAAAATTACAGTAACAGATATTAAAATTAGATGCCTTATGTCTTCATTTTATGGCTGTTTGGCCGTAGCTCGCTTAGGAAATTAGGTAGGTGAGTCACAAGTACTTTCAATGTAATTAAATGAAATAATGCAGAGATAACTGGCAGGCTGAATTATGCTGAGGGAAAGCATAAATTGATTTGTCCTGACTCTGCAATGTCTCCGGTCACTCTGACACAGGACTAACACTTTGCACGATGCTATGCGTGCGATACTCGCCGTTCTGCAGGGGATGCGCACATTACTGAGGGACCGGGAGCAGGAACGAGCTGCTTTGTGGGAGGCTTGGTGACAGCTAGGCGCCTGAACAACAAGGATCTGCTCTATCTGCCACCCTCTTCAACATTTATCTTCTACCACTATGTCACTTCATTTCTAATCTTGGAATCACCTTCTTTCTTTATGCCGACGATATCCAATTACTAATCCCTATAACAGCTACCATCGAAGAAGCCATATGCCTCACAGTAAACTACCTCAAATCAATCAAAAGTTTTCTGAACCAACTAAAACTTTGCCTAAATATGAACAAAACCGAATGGATACTTATAAAAAGAAACATATCAGTTCAATCTTCTCAAATATCCAACATGCAAATTGAAAACTCCTACATTCAAATGAAGAATCCAATAAAGGACCTTGGTATCTGGCTAGATAATGATCTGAGCTTTAAAAACTGTATAGCTATAAAAACGAAAGAAGGCTTTCACAAACTACAGATTCTCAAACATCTCAAACCCCTACTGTACCCGAACGACTTTAGAATGATTCTACAAACCCTCATTTTCTCAAGCCTAGATTATTGCAACGCAATTTTCCTAGGGCTTCCGCAACCTACTCTAAAACCGCTACAATTACTGCAGAACGCCGCAGCACGAGTGCTCTCTGGCAAAAGGAAGTTTGATTATATCACTCCAACATTAAAAAACCTTCACTGGCTACCAATCTCACAAAGAATTAAATACAAGACTTTAACCATTCTACATAATGAAATTTACAAAGACATGAATTCCTCTCTAGATAATATGATCACAATTCACAAATCACATGGTTCTTCAAGGTCTACTGAAAAATTACAACTAATCATTCCCCCCCTGTCATCTGCGAAACTATCCGCTACTAGAAATAGAGCCTTCTCGATAGCAGGACCCATAGAATGGAACTCTATTCCAAACTACCTAAGTTCTATCCGAGATTCCAAAACTTCCAAAAAAGAATTAAAAACATGGTTGTTTGGACAATCATTCACAGCCTGATCTGAATAACCTCAATCCTCATCTTGAACGCTAATACTTCTGTAATAATTATCTCCTAAATTAAGATGTAAATTGTATACTGCTAACACGTTATACTCTGCCTCTGCTGAGTTGTTATATTCGTATTTTTATGTACTTACAAGTTAAAACTTTGTTTCTTGTATGAATTTGTTACAATGTAAACCGGGGTGAAGGCTTTCAGCTATACTTTGGTATATAAAAGAATTTAAATAAATTAAATAAATAAACAACTATTTAAGCTATGTCTGCGGTCGCTGTCTTAGCAGAGCAGGCAAGATGGACTTGGATGAGAAGATGCGGGAACGGAAACCCCCGCTAGTGAGAAAAAGCAGCAAAGGACGCTTGTATTGCATGAAGCAGCGAGCACAGGGACGCTGCACGAACATTTACTGCCCTAGGCGAATTTTCAGTCGTGCACGCCCCCCCCCCACCCCAGATTACCTCCTGGCAGCAGCTCCAACCCAGCGGTTGAGGTGTCTGTGACGCTGCCCCCCTCTGGGCCTTGCGCTGGCAGGATTCTGCCGCCCCCCCCAAATTCTGGCGCTCTGAGCAAGCACCCGGTTTGCGTAATGGAAGCACCAGCCCTGAGGGAGCAGAACCTCTGTCCGCACTTGCCCTTTATCTATGGCAAGGATGCTGGAAGTCAGGGCTGGACTAGCATCGCACAAATAAATCTATTCTAAACGGAGCAGAGTGACTAATGGCATTGCTTGCCTGCCGGGAGTGACGTAGGGCAAGATTCTGGCCACAGGCACATAGGCAAATGAGGGGTTATTACATATATATACATATATATATATATATACATACACACACACACACACACTCACTCGCACACACACACACACCCACACACCTTCACACACACACACACACACTCACACACACACACACACTCACACTCTCTCTTACACACACACACACGCTCACACACACACACTCACACACACACCTTCACACACACTCACACTCACACACTCACACACACACACACACTCACACTCACACTCTCTCTTACACACACACACACACTCTCACACACACACACACACCTTCACACACACACTCTCTCTTACACACACACACACTCACACACACACACACACTCTCTCTTACACACACACACACACACACACTCACACACACACACACACACAAATTGCAGATATGATGCTGTTACCTACTTAACCACCAAGAGGTGTGCAGGAAGCAAGGTGAACAGCCAACACATTGTATCACCACACAAGGCTGCCCCTGGGACATCCCCCCCAGGCCCCTTGCTTTGGGGAATCCCGCGCAGTGTGACCCTCTCTCACCCTCCCGTCCCGCTTCTTACCTATGTCTGCCTTCTCTGGCTTCTAAGGTGTGAATTGCCCGAGTGGGACAGGACTACAAGGCTTGAGGTAGCTCAGACTGAAACCAGCAGGGGAGGTGGCAGACAAAGGCAGGAAGGGCTGCTCTGCTCCCGACAGCTGGGGGGGAGGGGGAGCAGCGGGGGAAGATGACCCTGCCAGGTGGGAGGGAGATTGGAGAGGTGATTTCACCTGGGCCCCCCCTCTCTCTCAGGCTGGCCCTGAATGAATGCACAGAGTGAATCTTACTGGGGTGTAAGGAGGTTCCCCCCCCCCCCCGGCAGAACACCCGCCGAGACTGAGCTTCCAATACATTTTCAGGATGCACCTTCTGCGGGTTTGTGGGGGATGAGCCGACCATGGGGCCTAGAGTGTTTAGTTCACTGGGGCAGTGCTGCCTGCGAGTTATAAAGGCTGGGCACCCTACAGATTACAGTGATTTATCAGGGCACCCTACAGGTTACAGTGCTTTATCAGGGTGCCCTACAGATTACAGTGATTTATCAGGGTGCCCTACAGGTTACAGTGATTTATCAGGGCACCCTACAGGTTACAGTGCTTTATCAGGGTGCCCTACAGGTTACAGTGCTTTATCAGGGCACCCTACAGATTACAGTGATTTATCAGGGCGCCCTACAGGTTACAGTGCTTTATCAGGGTGCCCTACAGGATACAGTGATTTATCAGGACGCCCTACAGGTTACAGTGCTTTATCAGGACGCCCTACAGGTTACAGTGCTTTATCAGGGTGCCCTACAGGTTACAGTGCTTTATCAGGATGCCCTACAGGTTACAGTGCTTTATCAGGGTGCCCTACAGATTACAGTGCTTTATCAGGACGCCCTACAGGTTACAGTGCTTTATCAGGGCGCCCTACAGGTTACATTGCCTTATCAGGGCGCCCTACAGGTTACAGTGCCTTATCAGGGCACCCTACAGGTTACAGCGATTTATCAGGGTGCTCTACAGGTTACAGTGCTTTATCAGGATGCCCTACAGGTTACAGGGCTTTATCAGGACGCCCTACAGGTTACAGGGCTTTATCAGGGTGCCCTACAGGTTACAGAGCTTTATCAGGGTGCTCTACAGGTTACAGTGCTTTATCAGGATGCCCTACAGGTTACAGGGCTTTATCAGGGTGCTCTACAGGTTACAGAGCTTTATCAGGGTGCTCTACAGGTTACAGGGCTTTATCAGGATGCCCTACAGGTTACAGGGCTTTATCAGGGTGCCCTACAGGTTACAGAGCTTTATCAGGGTGCTCTACAGGTTACAGAGCTTTATCAGGGCACCCTACAGGTTACAGTGATTTATCAGGATGCCCTACAGGTTACAGGGCTTTATCAGGACGCCCTACAGGTTACAGGGCTTTATCAGGGTGCCCTACAGGTTACAGAGCTTTATCAGGGTGCTCTACAGGTTACAGTGCTTTATCAGGATGCCCTACAGGTTACAGGGCTTTATCAGGGTGCTCTACAGGTTACAGAGCTTTATCAGGGTGCTCTACAGGTTACAGGGCTTTATCAGGATGCCCTACAGGTTACAGTGCTTTATCAGGGTGCCCTACAGGTTACAGTGCTTTATCAGGATGCCCTACAGGTTACAGTGCTTTATCAGGGTGCCCTACAGATTACAGTGCTTTATCAGGACGCCCTACAGGTTACAGTGCTTTATCAGGGCGCCCTACAGGTTACATTGCCTTATCAGGGCGCCCTACAGGTTACAGTGCCTTATCAGGGCACCCTACAGGTTACAGCGATTTATCAGGGTGCTCTACAGGTTACAGTGCTTTATCAGGATGCCCTACAGGTTACAGGGCTTTATCAGGACGCCCTACAGGTTACAGGGCTTTATCAGGGTGCCCTACAGGTTACAGAGCTTTATCAGGGTGCTCTACAGGTTACAGTGCTTTATCAGGATGCCCTACAGGTTACAGGGCTTTATCAGGGTGCTCTACAGGTTACAGAGCTTTATCAGGGTGCTCTACAGGTTACAGGGCTTTATCAGGATGCCCTACAGGTTACAGGGCTTTATCAGGGTGCCCTACAGGTTACAGAGCTTTATCAGGGTGCTCTACAGGTTACAGAGCTTTATCAGGGCACCCTACAGGTTACAGTGATTTATCAGGATGCCCTACAGGTTACAGTGCTTTATCAGGGCACCCTACAGGTTACAGTGCCTTATCAGGGTGCTCTACAGGTTACAGAGCTTTATCAGGGCACCCTACAGGTTACAGTGATTTATCAGGATGCCCTACAGGTTACAGTGCTTTATCAGGGCACCCTACATGTTACAGTGCTTTATCAGGGCGCCCTACAGGTTACAGTGCCTTATCAGGGTGCCCTACAGGTTACAGAGCTTTATCAGGGCACCCTACAGGTTACAGTGATTTATCAGGATGCCCTACAGGTTACAGTGCTTTATCAGGGCGCCCTACAGGTTACAGTGCCTTATCAGGGTGCCCTACAGGTTACAGTGCTTTATCAGGGCGCCCTACAGGTTACAGTGCCTTATCAGGGTGCCCTACAGGTTACAGTGCTTTATCAGGGCGCCCTACAGGTTACAGTGCCTTATCAGGGTGCCCTACAGGTTACAGTGCTTTATCAGGGCGCCCTACAGGTTACAGTGCTTTATCAGGGCACCCTACAGGTTACAGTGCTTTATCAGGGCGCCCTACAGGTTACAGTGCTTTATCAGGATGCCCTACAAGTTACAGTGCCTTATCAGGGTGCCCTACAGGTTACAGTGCCTTATCAGGATGCCCTACAGGTTACAGTGCTTTATCAGGGCACCCTACAGGTTACAGTGCTTTATCAGGATACCCTACAGGTTACAGTGCCTTATCAGGGTGCCCTACAGGTTACAGAGCTTTATCAGGATGCCCTACAGGTTACAGTGCTTTATCAGGGCACCCTACAGGTTACAGTGCCTTATCAGGGCACCCTACAGGTTACAGTGATTTATCAGGGCGCCCTACAGGTTACAGTGATTTATCAGGATGCCCTACAGGTTACAGTGGGGGATGAGCCAACCACAGGGCCTAGAGCATTTAGTTCACTGGGGCAGTGCTGCCTGCGAGTTATAAAGGCTGGGCGCCCTACAGGTTACAGTGCCTTATCAGGGCGCCCTACAGGTTACAGTGCTTTATCAGGGCGCCCTACAGGTTACAGTGATTTATCAGGATGCCCTACAGGTTACAGTATTTTATCAGGGCACCCTACAGGTTACAGTGCCTTATCAGGGTGCCCTACAGGTTACAGTGCCTTATCAGGGTGCTCTACAGGTTACAGAGCTTTATCAGGGCACCCTACAGGTTAGAGTGCTTTATCAGGATGCCCTACAGGTTACAGTGCTTTATCAGGGCGCCCTACAGGTTACAGTGCTTTATCAGGGCGCCCTACAGGTTACAGTGCCTTATCAGGGCACCCTACAGGTTACAGTGATTTATCAGGATGCCCTACAGGTTACAGTGCTTTATCAGGGCGCCCTACAGGTTACAGTGCCTTATCAGGGTGCCCTACAGGTTACAGTGCTTTATCAGGGCGCCCTACAGGTTACAGTGCCTTATCAGGGTGCCCTACAGGTTACAGTGCTTTATCAGGGCGCCCTACAGGTTACAGTGCCTTATCAGGGCGCCCTACAGGTTACAGTGCTTTATCAGGGCACCCTACAGGTTACAGTGCCTTATCAGGGTGCCCTACAGGTTACAGTGCCTTATCAGGATGCCCTACAGGTTACAGTGCTTTATCAGGGCACCCTACAGGTTACAGTGCTTTATCAGGATACCCTACAGGTTACAGTGCCTTATCAGGGTGCCCTACAGGTTACAGAGCTTTATCAGGATGCCCTACAGGTTACAGTGCTTTATCAGGGCGCCCTACAGGTTACAGTGCCTTATCAGGGTGCCCTACAGGTTACAGTGCTTTATCAGGATGCCCTACAGGTTACAGTGCCTTATCAGGGTGCCCTACAGGTTACAGTGCTTTATCAGGATGCCCTACAGGTTACAGAGCTTTATCAGGGCACCCTACAGGTTACAGTGATTTATCAGGGCGCCCTACAGGTTACAGTGCTTTATCAGGGCACCCTACAGGTTACAGTGCCTTATCAGGGTGCCCTACAGGTTACAGTGCCTTATCAGGATGCCCTACAGGTTACAGTGCTTTATCAGGGCACCCTACAGGTTACAGTGCTTTATCAGGATACCCTACAGGTTACAGTGATTTATCAGGGCACCCTACAGGTTACAGTGCTTTATCAGGGCACCCTACAGGTTACAGTGCCTTATCAGGGTGCCCTACAGGTTACAGAGCTTTATCAGGATGCCCTACAGGTTACAGTGCCTTATCAGGATGCCCTACAGGTTACAGTGCTTTATCAGGGCACCCTACAGGTTACAGTGCCTTATCAGGATGCCCTACAGGTTACAGTGCCTTATCAGGGTGCCCTACAGGTTACAGTGCTTTATCAGGGCACCCTACAGGTTACAGTGCCTTATCAGGGTGCCCTACAGGTTACAGTGCTTTATCAGGGTGCAGTTCCTTGTGCTTAGATTTACTGTCACTTGGCAGGCGCTAAACTCCCTGTACGATACCAGGAATCGGCCTCCTGTGCTTTCCCATTGTCAGGTTCAAGCCTAACATGGCTCATTTGTGCTCAGCCTCCTGTGTATCCTCACAGTAAATTAAAGAGGATTAGAGGGGAAAAAAAACACATGGACGGCAACTGCAAATAACGCCAAAGACAGCAAGCTAAGGACCACACACGGCTCGGCCACCGGCGACACAAACTAAACTGAGGCTCTGAAGCCTGCACTCCCGAAGCAGAGCAGGGCAAACATGAAAACTTGTGGTGAGCCGATCTGAATTCCCAGTTTTACTTTTAGGCTCTCAATGCTACAAACGCTTCAGGAGCTTTCCAGGGGAGCCAGGACCGCCACGCAAACCCCCCACGCCCTCGGAGCCACCAAGGAAAGTGGCTTCTGGCACTCCCAGCGCTGGGAGTGCCAGGGCAGGTCACACCCGTGAGCAGCAGCAACGAGCTCGGCCGAGGGCCGAAGGAGCAGCCCGGAGCGAGAGACTGCAAAATGCTCTGCCAGGGCCCGCCTCACCCACCGGGCGCAGGGCAAATGCTCCTCCTTATCCCATGATCGGCAGGGAAATGCCGGAAGTGTTTTCGGGGGGGGGGAGGGAGGGAGGAGGTGGCTCACGGTGTGCCAGCCTATCTTCCAGGAACACAGTTTGCGCTGCCGGAACTGCCCTGGCGTCTTCTCCTGTTTTTGCGGCCCAGAAAAGGAAGCGCAAGCTGACCGAACGGAGGGAAAGGACAGGCGGCAACGTGGATCAGAGCTTTGATGAGCCGCAGCAAGAGGGCCCGAGACGTCCTCTCTCTGTCCGACAACTGCCTGAACTGATTTTTCTCTTATGCACAGCGTTAAGTTCATTTGCCCACAACAGGAGTTCAGTATTCAAACACAATAAATAAATAGAATGAATCTGTTGGCTGGGAAAAGTCAGAGAAAGACGAATGCCTTATTCTCCAACTGCGCCCCCCGGAGGCAGGGGGGGGGGGGGGGGAGAATCACTGATAGGAAGAAATCTGGATCCCTCATCCCGGGACCGTTCCAGCTTCATGGTCTACACTCCCCACTCTACCCCTCCTGATGCCTACACCCGGACGGCCACGGCACCAAGGGCCGGCACTCTCCCTGCCTCAGAAGATGATTCGGATTTCATGGCGGCAGCAGGCCGTCCCTTCTTACTAATCAATTCTGCCTCCCTTCCCAGGATGCAGTTGGCAGAGGCCACAGTGAGAAACGAAGGCCGAGGCTGATTTTTTTTTTTTTTCCCTACCGCTTTTATGTCAATATATTTTTTAGACGTCTCAGTGCCGCCTCAGCAGAATGCAGGGGGGGGGGGGGGGGTTGATAGCTGGGCAGCCAGTACAGCTGTGAAATGTCCTGACGACAAAGGCTCACCAAAAACTTGTCCCGGGGACCCCCCCTGGGCCAGCCTGGTTTTCAGGATATACGCACAGGGAACAGGCACGAGATACGGCTGCGTGCCGCGGAGAACAGGTAGATGCAGATTTACGCCTTCCCATTCGCCGTGGCTGTCCGGGAGCCCAGCGCAGGTTCAGGGAGCCCTGGATTACCTCCCACCGCCCGCGTGGACGTCCGACTTACTGAGGAGAAGCGGGGCGACCAGTCCATGCGTGGATGAGCCCACTATGAAAAAAAAAACCAACCAAACAGAGCCACTTGGGAACCCTATCAGGGGTTCCGGGTTGGAAACGGGAGGCTTTTGTGTGCGCGTCTGCGGGCAAGGAAGACGGGGGAAGAGGTAACCGCATCCAAACTTAAAACATCTGTAGCTGTTACATCACCAGTTTAATTGTACTGAGAAGTGGCTTGTTTACCACGGCCATAAATACCACACAGGCCTGTACGCTCCATTTCTCACAGGCACGCCAACATCTGTTTATTTTACGGGATACGGTGCTCTCCATCGGATAAAAAAAAAAAAGCTAAACCCTCCGAAAACCGACTTACATATTTCTCACTCATCGCTGGATTCCTTTCAGCCAATGCTGCCCTCTCCAACCGCTAGGGGCTTCAGGGCCCTATTTGTTAGCACAGGACTACAAGTCCCAGCATGCCCCCGAGACGGGCATTAAAACAGATGCAAGGCTGCAGAGGTCTCCCTGGATAACCTGCGGGGAGGGCACGCCGGGACTGTTTTCCTGAAGACGCCCCTCGCCTGCACTTAGTAACAGGGGAGGGTCGTTCTCAAGCAGCCCCCACACACCTCTGCTCCCAAGCAGGCTCAGGGGGCACTTGGCCCGCTCTGAAAATTATTCCCACCGAACTTAACCCCCGCACGAGTTTCACCTGCGCGCTGAAAAGCTGCGGGCGCGCTGCTGAGTTTTATGGAAGTGCGCGGCTAAAGGAAACGCCCCCTCAGCGCCGCCCACGGGGAACGCGTCCTCTCAGGGCGGGAGCACCATCCCGCGCGCCTCGGACGGGGGATTTTACAGCCGGCCACTTTCATAGAAGCCCCCTCTGAAAAATCCCCCGCCCTGGCGACTTTTCGTTCATTTAAAAAAGATTTTTTTTATCCCAAAGTACCTGCTCTTCTAGGAGGGAGGACATAATGAACACACAGAATTAACAAGGAGCACGAAAACATAAAAAGGGAGGTGCCACCAAAGCTTCCCCCACTGCGAGGCCGTCTGCCAATTTCAACCCTTTACCAGAATCGGGGGCTGCTGACCGACCCGGGTCAGCCCAGACAGCCTGATCCAGTCCTGGGTTTCTCTGCGGATCTGAGGTCCCGCCTTTCCCATACGAAGCTCAGAGGCGCAACGGGGCAAAACCAGACCCAGATCGGCCCCTCAGGTTTGGCCCGGGTCAGCTGACAATCCAGTACCGTAATCCCTGTTCACCCCCCCCCCCCCCCCCCCCGTGCATGGCAGAAACCAGCGCCCCCCCCTGGATTCCAGTGCAGAGGACAGGACAGAGACGGGGGAAGAGAAAAAAAAAAAAAAAGGGGACTTGCTCAGATTGCCGGACGCTTTCGGTACTCACCTGCCTCAGGGAAGGGTTAATTAGCAGGTCCTACGCAGGCAGCCACAGGGAAGAGAGAAATGAAAGGGGGGTCAACAATTAGTCAAGAGAAGGAAAAAAAAAAAAAAAAAGAGAGAGGTCATTCCAAGGTTTGTCTAAGCAGCAGTTCACAGCCACGTCCACGTCTTCATCCCGTTACCGGCTGGCTCGGGGTCATGAGGGGGGGGGAGGCATCCAGCCCTGGCAGGGTAAATCGGGTGGGGGAGGGGAAATGAGTTCTCTCAACGTTTTCTGCACAGGGCAGGGTCACAGCTCCCAGAATCCACGGGATTGGGGGGGGGGGGGGGGTCTGTGCTGGCCACCCACCCAGGCCCACGCCACGGAAAAACAGTTGCATGCTCAGCATGGCTGCCCTAAAGCACGCCCAGGCCTGCCTGCTGTTTTTCCACAACTTCGAAAATATTAGCCAGCGGACCGAACCCTGCGATCGTGCGGGTCTGGCTGGGCACCGCAGTTCGGCGGGACAGCTGGACGATGCCTCTCCCACTCTGCCAGGCGGGCACAGAAGCAGAGCACGCGGTTAGGGCCGCGCAAGCTATTCTCCGTGTAAAGCACTGCAGCATGAACCACCCCCCCTTGCAAGCGCAGAGAAGCAGCTCCTGGTTTCCCCTGTGCTGTGTTTACAGCGGCAGAGAAGCAAAAACCCCATCACGGTTCCGGGAAAGATTTAAAGCTGCCCCGGAGCAAAGCTGCCAGCTAGAGAGCAAAGTAAGGAAGCGGAGAAGCGTTCTCCACACCCCCACACCCCCTCCCCGAACAGGATCTCCCCCCTTGTGGCCTTCTGGAATACATCGGTACAGTAGATTGGCCATGAACATCTGTCAACAAAGTTTATATCTGTTCCCTATTCCATTAATTTCAGGAACTCTGACCAGCCCACTGACTGTGCTCCTCTGCCGTATCTCATGCAAAAGCTGATTAGGAAAAAAAGCAAGCAGCGTTATAGTAAATAGATACTTACAGCAGCACTTCAACAGGGCACGCTCAAGTGCTTTGCTAAGGTTAGAGTACTGGAAACCTCACAGAAACCCCAAAGGTATTATGAGGTGCAAACCCTCAGATTTCCACATTACACACAGGTATTGCACTCAGCACCTGGAGAGGAGGCATGCAACCTTACAAACACCCGCGTGGCTCTCTCATTTACAGGCACTCCACATGCTGGGGCCGTTCTCCCTCTCTCTCATCCAGGAGCAGGAGACTCTGCCTGGTTCGGACAGCACCGGGGAGGAAATCAACAGCTTCTAGGGAATGCCCAGGCCCACATTAACAGTGCCGGTTACACACACACACTCACCCCGGGGAAAGGATTTCTAGCTGCTTCCATTTGACTTTTGAGCTGGCAGAGTTGAAGTGTTACCGCAAAGGAGACACGGGCGGAAGCTGCTAGCATTCCTTGTCGGTACCTGCTCCAGCTAGGATGACTTACTGCACACCTAAGGTGGCCAACTGACCCCAGATTTTCAGGACAGGTTGTTCCACCGCATACCCTACAAAAAGTAGGACTACAAGTGCCTGCATGCAGTGGGATGAAACCAGGACTGGATCAACCGTCCTGAAAACCTGGAGCTAGCTGATAACCCTATACCCAGCTGCACACTTCATTCATACAAGGCAGGAGGCGCTGGTCACCGGATACAGAAGCCAGGGGAGTCCCAAGTTCAAGCCTACCAGAGGTCCCCTCTGTGGACATCCCAAATTTGTAGAGCTTACCTGGTGTCTCTGATAGGCCGAGAACATCTTTTCAAAGTCCTCCAGGTCTAGAACGCTGAAAGCCTTGACATCATCAATTTCATTCCAGATGGTGCCGTTGATTTTGTCCTGGAATGGAAAGAGAGCACCATGTCATGAGCCATGAAGGAAGAAAACAGTCTGCCACTGCTGACCGGCAAAGAGTCAAAGGTCGCACGGCTGCCCCTGTAAGCTGCCCGAGACCCTCCACCTGCCAGCATAAAAAGGAGGAGATTTCACCGTCCCTCCACTGCTGAACGTGACTGGGGATACTGCTGGGACTTCCACTACGCTCCCGCCCCGTGCCTTTCCTACCCCCCCCCCCCCCCCCCCCCGGCAACAGCACGGTGAAGAGAGACTGTTCAGCCCTGGCTTTGGCCTCCTCATTTATAACATCATCAGACTCTCATGATGTCATGAGCAGAGATAACACAACCCAGCGTCGTCCGTGCTCTGCAGAGCACAGGAATCAGTAACTGATGGGAATAGGTCTCTGTAGGTAAGCAAGTCAAGTCTAAGCACTGCAAGCCATCTAACCTTTCACTCTAAAAAGAACGTTTCTTTCTAAACAGTTGACCCGAATAATGCATGCTATGTCTCTTATTAATATTTCAGTGGGATCTGGCTTCAGTGCAGTCTCTAAATGGTGCTAATTAACCGCTAGCTCTGTAGGACGGCCAGGAATGTTTTAATCCTGAAAACACTCAACAAAACTGGTCTCCCCTCTTGACACTGCACAGCTTGTATCCTGCTACTGAGCCAATCAGCTGGAAGTACTGCCCCTGTAACCTCTTCCTTGGGAATCCGCAATCAGGATACAGCAGTACTGGCTTTGTAACTCTTCCCATGGTAGTCAGGATGCAACACTGCCCCTGTAACCTTTTCCTTAGGAATCCGCAGACAGGATACAGCAGAATTGCCCCGGTAGCCCTTCCCTTGGCAATCAGGATGCAACACTGCCTCTGTAGCCCTTCCCTCAGGATTGCACAGACAGAATACAGCAGTACTGCCTCTGTAATCCTTCCCTCGGCAGTCAGTATGTGGTACTGTCCTTGTAATAGGGATGTACATTGATCTGAAACGAATGTGTAAAACGTGACGAATGAGCCCATTTTTATTTCATTTCAAACAAAATGACTTTTACAGTTTGGGAAACTGATAAGCATGGGAGTATCCTGCACAGCGTGGCAGATACCACCATAAGCTTGCTGGGCACACTGGATGGACCATTTGGTCCTTTTCTGCCATCATTTCTATGTTTCCATGGGAAACAGTTTGCCCTCTCAGCAAACAGTGTGTGCTACTAGCAAAATAATGCACCTTAAATGCAAATAGAGCACAATATTTCTCCAAAATGAAAAACAACCCATGACAAAATAAAATGAAAAACAAACAAAAAATCCTCAAAAAAAAAAACAAAACAACAAAATGAAGAAAACAAATTAGTGTGCACACCCCTACCCCATAATCCTTCCCTCGGCAGTCAGGTTGCAGCCCTGCACCTGAACCACTTCCCTTAGAATACTACAGTCAGGATACAGCAGTATCGCTCCTGTAACCCATCTCTCAGGACTCTGCAGTCAGGATACTGCAATACTGCCCCTGTAACCCATCTCTCAGGAATCCACAGTCAGGATACTGCAATACTGCCCCTGTAACCCATCTCTCAGGACTCTGCAGTCAGGATACTGCAATACTGCCCCTGTAACCCATCTCTCAGTAATCCGCAGTCAGGATACTGCAATACTGCCTCTGTAACCCATCTCTCAGTAATCCACAGTCAGGATACTGCAATACTGCCCCTGTAACCCTTCTCTCAGGACTCTGCAGTCAGGATACTGCAATACTGCCCCTGTAACCCATCTCTCAGGACTCTGCAGTCAGGATACTGCAATACTGCCCCTGTAACCCATCTCTCAGTAATCCACAGTCAGGATACTGCAATACTGCCCCTGTAACCCATCTCTCAGTAATCCACAGTCAGGATACTGCAATACTGTCCCTGTAACCCATCTCTCAGTAATCCGCAGTCAGGATACTGCAATACTGCCCCTGTAACCCATCTCTCAGGACTCTGCAGTCAGGATACTGCAATACTGCCCCTGTAACCCATCTCTCAGGACTCTGCAGTCAGGATACTGCAATACTGCCCCTGTAACCCATCTCTCAGGACTCTGCAGTCAGGATACTGCAATACTGCCCCTGTAACCCATCTCTCAGGACTCTGCAGTCAGGATACTGCAATACTGCCCCTGTAACCCATCTCTCAGGACTCTGCAGTCAGGATACTGCAATACTGCCCCTGTAACCCATCCATTGGGATTCTGCAGTCAGGATACTGCAATACTGCCCCTGTAACCCATCTCTCAGGACTCTGCAGTCAGGATACTGCAATACTGCCCCTGTAACCCATCCATTGGGATTCTGCAGTCAGGATACTGCAATACTGCCCCTGTAACCTATCTCTCAGGAATCTGCAGTCAGGATACTGCAATACTGCCCCTGTATACCCATCTCTCAGGACTCTGCAGTCAGGATACTGCAATACTGCCCCTGTAACCCATCCATTGGGATTCTGCAGTCAGGATACTGCAATACTGCCCCTGTAACCCATCTCTCAGGACTCTGCAGTCAGGATACTGCAATACTGCCCCTGTAACCCATCTCTCAGGACTCTGCAGTCAGGATACTGCAATACTGCCCCTGTAACCCATCCATTGGGATTCTGCAGTCAGGATACTGCAATACTGCCCCTGTAACCTATCTCTCAGGAATCTGCAGTCAGGATACTGCAATACTGCCCCTGTAACCCATCTCTCAGGACTCTGCAGTCAGGATACTGCAATACTGCCCCTGTAACCCATCCATTGGGATTCTGCAGTCAGGATACTGCAATACTGCCCCTGTAACCCATCTCTCAGGACTCTGCAGTCAGGATACTGCAATACTGCCCCTGTAACCCATCCATTGGGATTCTGCAGTCAGGATACTGCAATACTGCCCCTGTAACCTATCTCTCAGGAATCTGCAGTCAGGATACTGCAATACTGCCCCTGTAACCCATCTCTCAGGACTCTGCAGTCAGGATACTGCAATACTGCCCCTGTAACCCATCTCTCAGGACTCTGCAGTCAGGATACTGCAATACTGCCCCTGTAACCCATCTCTCAGGAATCCGCAGTCAGGATACTGCAATACTGCCCCTGTAACCCATCTCTCAGGACTCTGCAGTCAGGATACTGCAATACTGCCCCTGTAACCCATCTCTCAGGACTCTGCAGTCAGGATACTGCAATACTGCCCCTGTAACCCATCTCTCAGGAATCTGCAGTCAGGATACTGCAATACTGCCCCTGTAACCCATCTCTCAGGACTCTGCAGTCAGGATACTGCAATACTGCCCCTGTAACCCATCTCTCAGGACTCTGCAGTCAGGATACTGCAATACTGCCCCTGTAACCCATCTCTCAGGACTCTGCAGTCAGGATACTGCAATACTGCCCCTGTAACCCATCTCTCAGGACTCTGCAGTCAGGATACTGCAATACTGCCCCTGTAACCCATCTCTCAGGACTCCGCAGTCAGGATACTGCAATACTGCCCCTGTAACCCATCTCTCAGGACTCTGCAGTCAGGATACTGCAATACTACCCCTGAAACCCATCCATTGGGATTCTGCAGTCGGGATAGTGTAATACTGCCCCTGTAACCCATCTCTCAGGACTCTGCAGTCAGGATACTGCAATACTGCCCCTGTAACCCATCTCTCAGGACTCTGCAGTCAGGATACTGCAATACTGCCCCTGTAACCCATCTCTCAGGACTCTGCAGTCAGGATACTGCAATACTGCCCCTGTAACCCATCTCTCAGGACTAGCAGTCAGGATACTGCAATACTGCCCCTGTAACCCATCTCTCAGGACTCTGCAGTCAGGATACTGCAATACTGCCCCTGTAACCCATCTCTCAGGACTCTGCAGTCAGGATACTGCAATACTGCCCCTGTAACCCATCTCTCAGGACTCTGCAGTCAGGATACTGCAATACTGCCCCTGTAACCCATCCATTGGGATTCTGCAGTCAGGATACTGCAATACTGCCCCCGTAACCCATCTCTCAGGACTCTGCAGTCAGGATACTGCAATACTGCCCCCTGTAACCCATCTCTCAGGACTCTGCAGTCAGGATACTGCAATACTGCCCCTGTAACCCATCTCTCAGGACTCTGCAGTCAGGATACTGCAATACTGCCCCTGTAACCCATCTCTCAGGAATTCGCAGTCAGGATACTGCAATACTGCCCCCGTAACCCATCTCTCAGGACTCTGCAGTCAGGATACTGCAATACTGCCCCTGTAACCCATCTCTCAGGACTCTGCAGTCAGGATACTGCAATACTGCCCCTGTAACCCATCTCTCAGGACTCTGCAGTCAGGATACTGCAATACTGCCCCTGTAACCCATCCATTGGGATTCTGCAGTCAGGATACTGCAATACTGCCCCTGTAACCCATCTCTCAGGACTCTGCAGTCAGGATACTGCAATACTGCCCCTGTAACCCATCCATTGGGATTCTGCAGTCAGGATACTGCAATACTGCCCCTGTAACCTATCTCTCAGGAATCTGCAGTCAGGATACTGCAATACTGCCCCTGTAACCCATCTCTCAGGACTCTGCAGTCAGGATACTGCAATACTGCCCCTGTAACCCATCTCTCAGGACTCTGCAGTCAGGATACTGCAATACTGCCCCTGTAACCCATCTCTCAGGAATCCGCAGTCAGGATACTGCAATACTGCCCCCGTAACCCATCTCTCAGGACTCTGCAGTCAGGATACTGCAATACTGCCCCTGTAACCCATCTCTCAGGACTCTGCAGTCAGGATACTGCAATACTGCCCCCGTAACCCATCTCTCAGGAATCCGCAGTCAGGATACTGCAATCAGGACTCTGCAGTCAGGATACTGCAATACTGCCCCCGTAACCCATCTCTCAGGACTCTGCAGTCAGGATACTGCAATACTGCCCCTGTAACCCATCTCTCAGGACTCTGCAGTCAGGATACTGCAATACTGCCCCTGTACCCATCTCTCAGGAATTCGCAGTCAGGATACTGCAATACTGCCCCCGTAACCCATCTCTCAGGACTCTGCAGTCAGGATACAGCAATACTGCCCCTGTAACCCATCTCTCAGGACTCTGCAGTCAGGATACTGCAATACTGCCCCTGTAACCCATCTCTCAGGACTCTGCAGTCAGGATACTGCAATACTGCCCCTGTAACCCATCCATTGGGATTCTGCAGTCAGGATACTGCAATACTGCCCCTGTAACCCATCTCTCAGGACTCTGCAGTCAGGATACTGCAATACTGCCCCTGTAACCCATCCATTGGGATTCTGCAGTCAGGATACTGCAATACTGCCCCTGTAACCTATCTCTCAGGACTCTGCAGTCAGGATACTGCAATACTGCCCCTGTAACCCATCTCTCAGGACTCTGCAGTCAGGATACTGCAATACTGCCCCTGTAACCCATCTCTCAGGACTCTGCAGTCAGGATACTGCAATACTGCCCCTGTAACCCATCTCTCAGGAATCCGCAGTCAGGATACTGCAATACTGCCCCCGTAACCCATCTCTCAGGACTCTGCAGTCAGGATACTGCAATACTGCCCCTGTAACCCATCTCTCAGGACTCTGCAGTCAGGATACTGCAATACTGCCCCCGTAACCCATCTCTCAGGAATCCGCAGTCAGGATACTGCAATACTGCTCCTGTAACCCATCTCTCAGGACTCTGCAGTCAGGATACTGCAATACTGCCCCCGTAACCCATCTCTCAGGACTCTGCAGTCAGGATACTGCAATACTGCCCCTGTAACCCATCTCTCAGGACTCTGCAGTCAGGATACTGCAATACTGCCCCCGTAACCCATCTCTCAGGACTCTGCAGTCAGGATACTGCAATACTGCCCCTGTAACCCATCTCTCAGGACTCTGCAGTCAGGATACTGCAATACTGCCCCCGTAACCCATCTCTCAGGACTCTGCAGTCAGGATACTGCAATACTGCCCCCGTAACCCATCTCTCAGGACTCTGCAGTCAGGATACTGCAATACTGCCCCTGTAACCCATCTCTCAGGAATCCGCAGTCAGGATACTGCAATACTGCTCCCGTAACCCATCTCTCAGGACTCTGCAGTCAGGATACTGCAATACTGCCCCCGTAACCCATCTCTCAGGACTCTGCAGTCAGGATACTGCAATACTGCCCCCGTAACCCATCTCTCAGGACTCTGCAGTCAGGATACTGCAATACTGCCCCTGTAACCCATCTCTCAGGAATCCGCAGTCAGGATACTGCAATACTGCCCCTGTAACCCATCTCTCAGGACTCTGCAGTCAGGATACAGCAGTATTGCCCCTGTAACCCATCTCTCAGGACTCTGCAGTCAGGATACTGCAATACTGCCCCTGTAACCCATCTCTCAGGAATCCGCAGTCAGGATACTGCAATACTGCCCCTGTAACCCATCTCTCAGGACTCTGCAGTCAGGATACTGCAATACTGCCCCTGTAACCCATCTCTCAGGACTCTGCAGTCAGGATACAGCAGTATTGCCCCTGTAACTCATCTCTCAGGACTCTGCAGTCAGGATACAGCAGTATTGCCCCTGTAACTCATCTCTCAGGACTCTGCAGTCAGGATACTGCAATACTGCCCCCGTAACCCATCTCTCAGGACTCTGCAGTCAGGATACTGCAATACTGGCCCTGAAACCCATCCATTGGGATTCTGCAGTCGGGATAGTGTAATACTGAGTATATATCCGATTAGCTCATGATCATTTCATCTTTTTGTCTAAAGACCATGAAACCCCTTGCATGACAGTGGCTTCCCCTGTAAAGTAAACAGCAGCCTTCACACAGCGGTACAATGGATAGCGCCATGGGGAAAGCCCTGTTCACTACAAAGTTGCCCATCTGACTCCATGTCGCCATGATTTTAATCTCTCAGAGCTCAAAGTTTGCTTTCAATTAGGGACACTTTGCAGGTTTGATACCTTTATTGGAGCAACACAAGAGTCATCCACAGATGATGACGTGCTCGAGTGTTCTCAACCACGTTGGATCCTTCCGAGACCCATTATGGCTTTCCAAGAAAAGATATCACAGCAGGGGAAAAAAATAAATCCAGGCTTCTCCAGTGAGGGAGGGGACGTGGGCTTCCTAGCCCATCACCAGACATAGTCTTCCTAGACAGTGATAAATTCTCATCTTAGTTTGACTCGCTGGCCCTTCTCACCCCTCTCTAAATACACCCCACCCCAGAGTTCGTTCTCCAATATCCGTGGATTTCCCCAAACTAATAGAGGAAATCAAAGACTTCCCACAGAAGAATGAGCAGGAATAACTCTGTGCGGTCCTAGGGGAAATAGGAGAAGCGGCGACAACAGCTAAATACTGTATGTGGTCTCCTGCCAGCAGGCCAGAAGCCTAAGCAGAGACGGTACGGACTGGCATCAAAACCAGGGCGTGCCCTTGACACTGTCTTCTCCGCGCGCTGTAATTCTATTTTTACTACCAGTACTATTTTCCCATGCTTTTCCCTTTCCGTTTTAAATCATTTCAATGGATTACCCTGGCAACGCGTAACATTGTTACGCCAATAAAAATTGTCTGACCTTGTGCATTCAGACACATTGCTGGATCACCTTTGCTGACTGCTGAGGAGTTTGCCAATTTTTGTAAAACATAAAACTGACACCATTCAACACCAAACATTTTCATAAGAAACCAGATCTGGAAAAGAAGGTCATTACGGATGATGCGCTTTTTTTGAAAGAGAGGAGACTGCGGTATCACAACCTCATTCTCTGAATGTGCTCTGTGGCAGAAGTCAATGGAAAGCTTTCCACGCTGTGGTCAGGCTAAGAGCAGAAAATCTTCTGTCTTCTATGAGCAATTCTACATTGGAGTTGGATCCTCTCCTGAAATGCTTCTTTCGGATCTGTTAACTCAAGAGGTGGAGTGGTACCTGGTTCTTTAAAAGTTCCTCTCATCCGGATCGGTCGAATCGGGAGCTGTAAAGCAGTAAACCTGCCTTTCCTCATGCAGCTGATAGGAAAGGTCGTGGTTGCTCAGTTGTGAGATTAGGCAGAAAAGGTTAATGCCCTTCAACCCAGGCAGTCGGGTTTTAGAAATGGACTCAGGAGAGAAACTAGTTTGGTAGCCTTGACCCATGAAGTAAGATTAAATCTGGACCAAGGAAAGGAGGCTCCAATGGTGTCTGTTGATACGAGTGCGCCATCTGATATAGTGGATCGTGAACTGCTCTTGTGCCAGTTTGAAGAAATGGGCATCTCCTGCTCCTGCTTTTCTTAGGAAAATCTGAGCTACCCCGTCGAGAGAGTTTAGCGACCTCCTAGCTCCGTGCCAGCATCTTAAGACAGGAGCGCTCCGGAAGAGTCCATGGTGGGATTACTGCAATCACAAATCTGACGACGGGGGGTGGAATTACTTCACTGCTAATCTGGGTTGAATGCACCGTTCCCATGTTGTAAGCAAGGCACTCTTATGCTTGTAAGAGCGTCACACTTGCGCAGAGAAGAAAACTCACCGGACTGGCAGGCGAGCGGGCCTGCAGTTATAGTAACGTGATGCACTCTTTTTATTTTATTTTTAGCAGAAGAAGGAGAAGCAATAAGAGGCTGGGGGAGGGGCGACGGATGCAGGAGGGGTAACCTAAGGAAGGCATTTTTTGCAGAAAAGGAAGGGGTGGTCGATGGGAATTTAGAAGGCCTGGAGTGTCAGGAGTGGGGCAGGGAGGGTAGACTCAGACCCTGGGCATGGCCAGGGTTACTGAAGCAGGCGGATGGGTCCTGTGGTCTTTATCTGCTGTTCCGGTTCATCTTTTTCACAGACAGTTTCCCTCCCACCCACCCCCGTGCACTTTGGGCTTCCAGCACAATGGGAACCAGGGCTGGGAGCCTTCGCTCCCAACTCCCTGGCAATTCTTTTCCCCGTTTCGTCTTCCCCTCTCAACCTTCACTTTGGCGCAGTCATGGCAGCGCAGGGCCAAGGGACATGCACCTGATCACCCGTAATCGGGGACCCTAAGCCCGCCTGCGGCACAGTAACTGGGGCTCCCCCCCCCGCCTGCAAAGCAGCCCCAACCTCGGCCCAGGAGTCAGAGCCCGGTCCCTCCGTGTAGCTGTGCGCAGCGCTGCCACCGAGCTGCCCGGTTTCTAGGCTCGGCATAAGGCTCGTTCCCCTTACGTTCTGCTCCAGGGCCAGCGGCCGGGGAAGCTTCCCTTCTCCTGCTTCGGCTGCAGATGAACCGGTGGTTCCCAGCCAGAAGGACGCAAGCAGCCTCTGATCGGAGTGAAGGCAGGGGCCCCGTACACCGCAGCTGCTGGGGTAAACGACTCCCTCGGTTAAATAAAAATATTTATGCTCCCCCAACTTAACCGTCCAGAATGAAGACGGATGGCCTGCTTTGCTCTGAAAAGGTCTCTTCCTCTGTAATGTGGATTATTTTTCCTGCCAAGCTGTGTAGTACAGGGGCTGCGAGGGGAATGCGGTTGTTTAGCTTTGACCAGTCATGGCCCCTTTGGGTCTGATTTGCAAAGACTTTTCTCTCCCGTTAAGTGCGTATTGTGGATTTAGCTCAGGCTTTTCACTTTGGTAGCTTAAGGCGAGTCACGTTCAGGCACAATAAGTGCAGTAAGGAGGTAATTCTCAAAGGAGTTACGCACGTAAACGTTACATTTTCAAAAGCCATTTAAGTGCTTAAAGTGCACTTAAGCGAGTAAATCCTGAGGACAATTCAATGGCCTGTATTGTAGCAATTTTCAAAAGCCCCCACTTACATGGGTAAAGTGCATTTACACACGTGAAACCCAATTTTAAGCAGGAAAATGCTTTTGAAAATCAGGCCCTTAGGTTCCAAGGGGAAAAAGCTAAGGGACACATAAGATGCCACTACATTTCCCAGGATTCTCTGGGTGAACAGGAAATGTTTCTTTTCTGCGTTTTTGTGGTAATAAAGCTCATGTTTACTTGTAGGACTTGCTGTGAAGTCATCCTGCGAGAAGGGGGACTTCTCCACCTCTTTGGGTGCCAGCTGGTGCCGTTTCTTCACGGCAGACTGACTCCCAGCCTGGGTTCTGCCTCCCTGCGCTCATGCGTTCGGACTCCCAGGTTCCAAGATGTGAACGAGTGCTTGGCAAGTGTATTTCAGCGCAAAACAAAAATGTGCAGAATAACGCACTTAGAATGCATGAATCCAAGGGGGCTCAGGACTTCATGCAGAGGAGGTGGGTGGAGAGACGATGTGCACCAAGCAGGAGAATGACCTTGGAGTGATCAGAGCTGATGATCTCAAGGGAATGGCTCAGTGCTATAAAGCTGTGACCACTGGTCCAGCAGAGAGCAGCCATTTGTCCCAGTCACTGGATGGAGACGTTGGGCCCGTTCTGGTCTTACATTGTGGGATCTGCAGTACGAACACACCACAGACTAAGGCACCGGCTCTCAAATCCAGTCCTCGGGACCCACAGCTAGGTAGTTTTCAGAATATCCAGAATGAATATGTATGAGATACATATCTGCATATAATACAGGGTATCCTGAAAACCCAACCTGGCTGAGGCTCCCCAAGGTTTGGGTTTGAGAACCACTGAACCAGGGACTCTACTTCTGATTACCATAAGACAGTGATGGCGAACTCCAGTCCTCGAGGGCTGCAAACAGGCCAGGTTTTCAGGATATCCACAATGAATATGCATGAGAGAGATTTGCATGCACCGCCTCTATTGTATGCAAATCTTCTCATGCATATTCATTGTGGATATCCTGAAAACCTGGCCTGTTTGTGGCACTCGAGAGCTGGAGTTCGCCATCATTGACTTAGACTGACCCGGCCTGAACCCAAATCATAAGGGAGTAAGCTAATCCAATCCCAGGGTTTACCGCATGCCATGCTGGGACTTGTAGTTCTACCGTCCATGAATGAAAGCAGTACCAGGGTAAAGCAAGGACTGGATTAGTCTATCCCTTATGTTAAGGGATGGCTGACAACCCTACAGGTGACCTGGATTCATTCAGTATTACTAAACGTTATTAATAAGGCAACCACCTGACTCCAGGCAAGATGGGTCCCGGCAAGCTGGGAGTTTCTGAACATGAAACAAAACACATAAAATAAGAGCGCAGACAAGGAACGTGAATCCCGCTGCTTTCCCTGAGGTGGAGTCGCAGCCCAGGGCAGCAGTGATCTGGCCTATATTCTGCTTCCTGGAAGGCAAGGGCAAACCTGCACAGAGCGGCACTTGCAACCCAATGGAGACACAATGGGATTGGGGCTTGGATTCCATGTGGAAATTTGTACCCCTTTGGGTAGAAAATTGCATAAAACCGCTGCCAGGCAAACTAGATGGGCCTTTTGGTCCTTATCTACCATTATTTGCTTTGATACTTATCTAGTTTGCGCCAATTTACTTCCTGTTGCATTGCCTTTGGCCCCAGTTCTCTCCGTCGTCCCCTTCATGCCTCTGTAAATAGGGGTTCTCTTACCCTCTCCACCAGGAGGCCGCACCCTGCCTCCGCCGCCATCACTGCACAGAAATGTTTAGACTCTCACACTATGCCCTTCTCTTCTAGAATGATCTTTCCACTGAAAAGGGATTCCTTCCCGTGCATTCTTTTTACCTTTGAGGCATCTGATTGTCTCCTTAAGTCTCATCTGAGAGAATTTTTTGGTGCAGACCCTGCACTTCTTTGCTATTTCTTGTCCGGACCGCCTCTCCTCTGTCTGTGCCCTTGCCGAGGTACAGTCTTCAGACGAGCTCTCGCCAATGACAAACATGCATTATGCCCACCTACCCTACCATAACTTGTACTTGTTTTAACATACGTGCTACATGTATGTTAAACCTAATTGTGTTTGGTAACCAGAATTATCCTGAATTGTGATTAAAATGTTATTTGTATCTTAATCGAACCATAACCTGTGAATCGGAATGAATACCTATAAAACTGAAATGCCCGAATCTGCTGTAACGCACTGAGTTCCTTGGCGTTATGATGCTGTTAACGTGTACAGACATATTATCGTCTCCTTTTTCTGCTAGTAAGGCCTCTGTCTGTGCACACCAGCAGCCCCCTGGCTCTGCCCACCACCTTGTCACACTGTTTTACTACCTTGAGGTCAGGAGGGGAGAGACATGATCACCCCAAGGTCGTCTCCGCTCCCTTGGATTTCATTTGGCAAACTCATGGTTGAGTGGACTGGTCCTCAGGAGCCGGAGCCAATTGGTCAGTTAAGTGTATGCGAATCAATCTTTGCGTCCCTAGTATCCCGTAATAATCTCCAATAATCAGTACACGAAGGTCCCCGGAGCTGCCAACTCATCCCCAGCTCCGGAGGGGAGACTTTAGGTCAGCGCTGGGTTTTTAACCACTGCGGGATTTGTAGTCGTGCGCCCTCCCTTCGAAATCAAGAACGGGTGCCGTCAGAAAGCCAGAAGCAGCCTGAAGTCTCCCCCCCCCCCCCCCCCAGGAATGGGGTCACTTGGCGTCTCTGCGAAATCCTTTAATAAATGGGGAAGATTACAGGGTGGGAGCTCAGCCAGCGCTGCACATATTTCACTTCGTCCTAGTTAAACACCAGAAGAGAAGAGAGGGAGAAATTCCTTCTGCATTCCAGAGGTCCCGAGATGCTCATTGGGAACACTGGAACGGGCCCCCATGTGAGTTTAATTTGAGAGAAAGTAGATTGCTAGGGCTGCAGGCCAAACTCAACACAGACACAATTATCTGTGCAAAGAGAGCAACAAAACAGAAGAGGTGAGAGGCTACATGCGTACAAAAGGGGATTAGCTGCCGGAGAAGAGAGGGGGAGGGATCGTAATTAAATCATAATGTCTGAACGGGAGGGAAATTCCTGCTGCTTAATGAAAGCCTGGCGGAGCCCTAAGCCCGGCCGGTCCTTAACAGCCAGGAACTGACCAGTCAAAGGCTGCTCCTGACACGATGCTGACCGCACACAGTCTGTATTCCTAGACCAGCCCAATGGGTGCTGCTCTGTGGGGAATCTGGGGTCAGCCCCTAGGACTGGCTTCTGTCACTTGGGTCACAGCCAGGGCTGGGGATGCCCGTGGGTGCAGGAGGAAGTCACTGTACAAGAGCACCGCTTATGCATGGGAGTCCAGGCTCTGAGAAGGGCTCCTGGTCGGTGGCCTCCTGCTGAAGCCGCTCGCTGCCCTGGTTAAGTCATGAAAGGAGGAACTGGAGGGATCAAAATATTAGAGAAGAAGCCCCTGGGTAGACATAAAGTAAGGCTGCTGGAGCCATGGCCCCACCTAGCAGGTGTCGGTTCCGATTCTGCTGGAAGCCCAAGGGAAGAGGAAGAAGCTACTAGATCAAAAAATAATAAACAAATATCTGGATTTAAGATGTTCAGCACCACAGAGCATGTGCCACAAACTTGGAACCAAGGCTTTAACCTTTTGCTCACATACGGGGCTGCCCAGTCCTCTGCACATTCCCACAGGTGGTGGCTGCAAGAAGCCCTAAATTCTTAGCCCATCAGAACACCTTGTCCTGCTGCCAGATTCATCGCTGGTTTAACAGACGGCACAGGCATGGCCAAGACACTTTGGCAGACCCCTGTGGAGAAGACCAAGTCGCTCTCTACCCCTCGTGCAGAGGGTTACAGAGTTAAGTGTCGAAGGACAGGGGTATGATAGGAAACCTTATTTTCCTGCAAATGATGCGGCGGGAAAACAGAAAGGAATGAGCTATGGCCCGCTGGCTTAAGACTTAGGAGATCAAAGCCCACTCAGTGTGCTACGGCAGTCGCAAACAGAATGTTGGGAATTATTAGGAAGGGAATGGTTAATAAAACAGAAAATGTCATAATGCCTCTGTATCGCTCCATGGTGAGACCACACCTTGAATTCTGTGTACAATTCTGGTCGCCGCATCTCAAAAAAGATATAATTGCGATGGAGAAGGTACAGAGAAGGGCAACCAAAATGATAAAGGGGATGGAACAGCTTCCCTATGAGGAAAGACTAAAGAGGTTAGGACTTTTCAGCTTGGAGAAGAGACGACTGAGGGGGGATATGATAGAGGTGTTTAAAATCATGAGAGGTCTAGAATGGGTTAATGTGAATCAGTTATTTACTCTTTCAGATAATAGAAGGACTAGGGGGCACTCCATGAAGTTAGCATGTGGCACATTTAAAACTAATCGGAGAAAGTTCTTCACTCAACGCACAATTAAACTCTGGAATTTGTTGCCAGAGGATGTGGTTAGTGTAGCTGGGTTTAAAAAAGGATTGGATAAGTTCTTGGAGGAAAAATCTATTATCTGCTATTAATTAAGTTGACTTAGAAAATAGCCACTGCTATTACTAGCAACGGTAACATGGTACTTGCCAGGTTCTTATGGCCTGGATTGGCCACTGTTGGAAACAGGATGCTGGGCTTGATGGACCCTTGGTCTGACCCAGTATGGCATGTTCTTATGTATTTGTTTATATATTTAATTCTTTGTTAAGTACTACAAATAATATCTGAAATTGAGTAGAATATTAATTATAAGCAGAAAGGCCTTGAGTTCACATCAGCATTACTGAATGAGAGAGTCATTAATTGCTTCTTATGATACCCAACCCCCAGTTTTATTACTTGGCTAAGAGCTTGCAGACAGATGGTCTGGAATTGTTTATCCCCAGTATTATACCTTGGTTAAGAGCCTGCAGACCGATGGTTTAGAATTGCTTACCCCCAGTATTATACCTTGGTTAAGAGCCTGAAGATGGATGGTTTGGAGTTTGCTTAGCCCCAGTATTATATCTTGGCTAAGAGCTTGCAGATGGGTGGTTTGGAGTTTGCTTACCCCCAGTATTGTATCTTGGCTAATAGCTTGCAGAGGGATGGTTTGGAATTTGCTTACTCCCAGTATTATACCTTGGCTAAGAGCCTGAAGATGGATGGTTTGGAATTGCTTACTAGCAGTGTTATCGCTTGGTTAAGAGCCTGCAGATGCATGATTTGGAGTTTGCTTACCCCCAGTGTTATATCTTGGCTAAGAGCCTGCAGATGGATAGTTTGGAGTTTGCTTATCCCCAATATTATACCTTGGCTAAGAGCCTGCAGATGGATAGTTTGGACTTGCTTACCCCAATGTTATACTTTGGCTAAGAGCCTGCAGATGGATGGTTTGGAGTTGCTTTCTCCCAGTGTTATCGCTTGGCTAAGAACTTAGAGACGGCTGGTAAGGAGTCACTTACCTCGCTGAGCTTGGACCAGTTGAATGATTTCAGGGGGTGCGATGGCTGAG
>NC_042617.1:18763454-18768454 GCF_901001135.1 Rhinatrema bivittatum | reverse complement strand
ACCGCCGTGCTGCATAACTTCTCACTTATTGGGCGGAAAAAAACCAATTGATGGTGGGTGAGACCCCCCCAGCCTCCCGCGAGCTGCAGGCACGCAGTACAGATGGCAGCCCTGGAACCAAAAAGCGACTGCAAACACGGGGATCCCCGCCCCGCCGGGGGAAGGGGCAGTGATTTTAATGGAGGAGACGGAGGAAGGTGCCGGGGGGGGGGGGGGGGGGAGGTCGGGGAAACCGGCCACGGGGGCCACGCTGAGGGAAGTAAAGATTCTCCGCCAACTCATTGCCCGTAAGCTACAGGGCTCAGTCAGGCCCGATTCTGTCAGATCCGCCGTTCTGCTTTTCTTACGGGAACGGCAACTGCAAGTCCATCCAGGCCATGGGGGGCACGGGAGGGACTGGCTCGGCCTGGCCCAACTGAATCTGGAGCCCTCTGTTAATCTGTCCCTGGGTAGGGGGGTGCTGTGTTAAAAATCCGAACTCAATAAATACAGTCAGCAGTGTGAGGAAAAGGAACGTCATCCGGAAATCTCGGACCGCCGTGCAATCATCAAACCCCAAACTCTGCACTGCAATGGCAAAAGCGCCGCAGGGCGGTACATCTGCAGGCCTTGACCAGCACCCGGACCCCTCCCCCCTTCTGTTACCTACCTTCCCCATCCCCCCCCCCCCTATGCTTACCACTGTCCTGCACGCTGACGTCTGCCCTCACCGCCTCCTCGGCAAAAGGAGCTTTCCTTCCGTTTCTCAGCGAGAGGACGGCGCGCGCCTGGAGCAGACTTCCAGCGAACAAGCAAGCAACGGGACGGACGCAAAGGGACTTTAATGGAGCAGTGAGGGAGGGAGGGAGAGTGCAAAAGAGAGAGAGAGGGGGGTTTAAAGAGGTGACTGGGGTGACCACGAGGCACAGGGCAGGGGTAAGGGGGCTCGGTGCCCAGGATGATTTGCTGCCCCCTTTCCTTCTGGCGCTCGCATGCTCGCCCCTCCCTCCTCTGGCTTGGCATAGCAGGGGTGGTTGCCCTGCTTGTGGTGGCCCTGGCCAGGATGCTGGGAACGTCGTAGAGGCCAAACTAAGGGTTAGGGAAGGCGCTGGCTTTCTAAATGCGGCTTCTGCATGGGAGCGCTCAGACAGTGTGAAAACAGAGGAGGGCAGTGGACATCTTTATCTGGGTGTTATCTGGAAGGCCTTGATCAGTTCAGCTGTCTCCAAGCGTGAAAAGGCTTTTGAAAATGGCCACACACTGCATGGCCGTGCATCCAGCGCTCCACAGCAAGACGTACACCAGCGTTGCTCGAGAAGAACTACACCGGTGCCTGAGCTGCCGCCAGATGAGGAAAAGGGATGTACGCTTTGTGTGGGCACAGGATCTCTGTGGGCACGGCAGCACTGCAGATGCTGACAGATGAGGACCATTACTCTCAGCCGCCGGCCGTGCAAGCCTCTCTCCGCCTGCACTAATCTAGCTGTGGCCACCACCCTGCCGTGAAAGTATCCCGCTAGCCCCCTCTGCTAAGGATATACCCCAGCTGTCAGCCACACAAGGGCCTTCTTCTCCCTAACTGGGAAGTGCAGCCAAGTAGCCCTGCGGTCCGTACTGGGAACCCAGCCGCCTCCCTCCCAGGATGCACTGAAACCTTGCAGCCCATCTAAACTCCTCATCTTTGGATCCAGACGGAGCCATGCACCACTCCCTGACAGTCAGCGTTGTATTCTCCCCTACTTTGGACCTCTCCTTTCCCAGGAGACTGAGCGTATGCCCGGCACCCAGGAACCTCACCCCCCCCCCTATTTCCTACACCTACTGCTTCCCCACTCTCTATCGCCCTCTCTATCTCCCCCGAGAGTTCCTAGGTTATGAAGGATTTTGTCTCAAAGATCTTGGGTTACAAAAGCCCTTCCCTCACTCGAGAGGGGTGAAGCCGCCTGTTATTTACAAAATGCAATTCCCAAGGACAGCTGTGCAATGTGGGGTGCACAGCTGGATCAATGAGAGGCAGGGAGGAGAAGAAGAAGAAGAGGGAAGGAGCTTGCACATACATTGATGGGTGAGTGTTTGCTGGGTAGCCACAGGCACCCTCCCCAGTAATGGAGTCTGCAGTGAACTTGCCTCTGCAGCTGAATCGAACGCAGAAGGATGTTGCAAAGAGGGCGCGCTCCTCAAGCCAGAAAGCTCGCTAATACAGAGCTGCTTCGCTGCCCTTGTTCCACCTGGGAGGGTAAAATCTATCTGGCAGTCTCCCAGACAGACAGACAGGGCACCCCCCCTCCCCCCTTACCAAGATCACACTTTAAGAACTGACTGCATTGTGCCCGCTTGTACCTCAAGGAAAAGCTCCTGCTTCCCTGTGGCAGCTCAGGGTTGTATTCAGCAGCGAGGTTTAGGAGATTCTGTTCTGCATTTGCAAATATTTTGCAGTCTCAGTGCGCTGCGGCAGTCAAAAAGCAGACAGAATGTTGGGAATTATTAGAAAGGGAATGGTTAATAAAACAGAAAATGTCATAATACCTCTGTATCGCTCCATGGTGAGACCCGCACCTTGAATACTGTGTACAATTCTGGTCGCCGCATCTCAAAAAAGATATAATTGCGATGGAAGAAGGTACAGAGAAGGGCAACCAAAATGATAAAGGGGATGGAACAGCTCCCCTATGAGGAAAGGCTGAAGAGGGTTAGGACTTTTCAGCTTGGAGAAGAGACGGCTGAGGGGGATATGAGAGAGGTCTTTAAGATCATGAGAGGTCTAGAACGGGTAGATGTGAATCAGTTATTTACTCTTTCAGATAATAGAAAGACTAGGGGGGCACTCCATGAAGTTAGCATGCGGCACATTTAAAACAAATTGGAATAAATTCTTTTTCACTCAGCGCATAGTTAAGCTCTGGAATTCATTGCCAGAGGATGTGGTTACAGCAGTTAGTGTAACTGGGTTTAAAAAGGTTTGATAAGTTTCCTAGAGGAGAAGTCCATTACCTGCTATTAATCAATAAGAAATTGTAGCATGGGATCTTCTTAGTGTTTTGGGTACTTGCCAGCTTCTTATGGCCTGGTTTGGCTCTGTTGGAAACAAGTTGCTGGGTTTGATGGACCCTTGCCTCTGACCCAATATGGCAACTTCTTTTGTTCTTAGGCACAGAAAGAAATCTTTTAGTGAAAATCTCTCCAAAAATCTTCCCGTTTTTGTTTTATAATGTTCCAACCGTTGTCGGCTGTGTCTGCTTTCATTATTTCCCTGCTTTCCCTCCCTCCTGCATTCTCTCAGCCCTTTCTTCTTCTCTCGCTCCTCTCTTGGCGGCTCCTCACACTTTCTTTACCTTCGTCCTATGCGCACCCTCCCTTACCTCTACCCTCCCTCGCCTTCCAGGCTCTCTGCCCTCCCGATGCCATTAAGAATGCGACGGGATGCCAGCATCTTGTAACTCGGTCTCAGAAACGGGGGGGGGGGGGGGGAGGTCACGGCCTCCAAACGCAGGCTAGGGGAGCAGGGACAAACAGGTGGGCAGCCATGCACGCAGCCAACCAATGCAAGAACTGGACAGAAGACCCGGCTGCCAGGGTGGCACTGAGGAGATTCTGCAGCTGTGGGAACAGAAGCTTTATTCTCAAGCATCCAAAACTGCAGGTAATGCCAGGCCTCTTAACTCGCCCTCGCATCTCCGAAGGAAGACACTTAGGCTCCTCGCTGGGCCATTCACCCACCAGCTCCCGACAGCACCACCCTCTTAAAATATCGGAAGGGCCGACTCCCAGCCAGGTACGAAACCCCGTAAAGACGGGAAGGGGCGTTCCCGCCATTGAACGAGCAGCACCTGCGCAGCAGACCACATTCACCATTCGTTTCAGATGGAAAAGCCTTAAGGAAGCCCGATGCTTACATCCTGATGATGTTCTTAACATTGAAGTTGTCCAGCTGCGCCACGTCGGGGTTCTTCCCTCTCTCGTCCTGCAGGACAATCTGCTGGAGTATCCTGTCCAAGAGCTGCCACTGCTGGAAGTTGGTCCCGTTCCGCTTGTCTGCATGGAGATGGCGACACACAAAAATGAAACGAACGTTAGACTGGGACGCTGTTAACGAGGGGGCGCAATTCATTACAACCGGGCTCGGCCGGTGCATGGCAAGACGTTCCCTGTGCGGAGGTCCCCAGCACCCTCCAAGTACCGAGCACCCCCAGGTCCTCAAGTCATTTCCGTGCAGGGGCAGGAGAATTTTCAAAGCAATTTACGCGGGGTACGCAGCGACTGGCAATGCTTACGTAAGCTGGGTGACAGCTGCCCCTCCCCGCAAGGTGGCTGAAATTACCACGGGGGGGGGATGTGTTCCCTGGGAGCGTGCGGGCGCAGGTCGGGGGAGGCAGAGGCTGCACTTTCAAATCTGCAGGCGTTATTTCTCATGACACTAAAAGCAGGGCAGCAACGTTTGGTACACACTTTTCCCCCAAGGCGGTCCGATTCAAAATTGCACCCTGGTTTAAAGGGGGGTCCCCTAAACTCTACGTCTACCCAGAAACTTACTGTACTGGGATCCCCCGACCCTGAATCTCTCCACAGACCCATTATAATGGGACCCCCCCAATCAGACTCATTAAGCAGGAGTCTCTCCTCCAGCCGCTTCCTCTCCATCGATGCCTCGCTGTGATCCCTCCTGCAGACTCGTACTCTGGGGGGGGAGGGGGGAGTGTCTCCTTCCCCAACTCTAATCGGCTGCAGAAATCTCTCCGCTCCAGGGTTTCACTAATCCGGGCTCCCCTCTCCCAAACACAGAAATGAACCGCAGGTGTCTCCAGGCCAGGCTGTCGCTCACAGCAGCAAAGACGTCCACCTCAAGCCTGTGTCGAGAGAGAGAGAGAGAGAGAGACAGAGAGAGAGAGAGAGAGAGAGAGGAGAGCGGAGAGAGAGAGAGAGGGAGAGGGGAAGCCCCCATTCCATGCTTGGCAGAGGGGAGCGCTCCGAACCCGACTGGAGGCCTGGAAAAGCGAGCTGGAAGCAGACTCCTCTCCACAACT
>NC_042617.1:18752468-18763441 GCF_901001135.1 Rhinatrema bivittatum | reverse complement strand
CCCAAACCTGGATACCCCAGAGCCAGTCGGGTTTTCAGGAGATCTACAATGGACAGATTCACATAACTTTATTGGCATGTCCACTTTATATGTCTTGCCGAAGTAATACATAGAATGATTAAAATACAAATATGTACATATTGATCTGATTTATATTCCGCTTTTTTAGGCACTTGAAAGTGGATTCATGTACTGTAGGTAAAAACGGGTGCTGGTGCATGTTGTCCCTGGTCAGATTTCACTTCTGGCTTGGCAGCGGGATTTCACAGATTGCCTCCTGCATGTTCACTGTGGATCTCCTGAAAACCTGAGTGGCTGGGGGGAGGCTTCCCAGGACAGGTTTGGGAAGCCTGCTCTACGCTGCCTCAGCCCCTTTTTCCTGGTGAAGGAAAACCTGTTTATTCAGGAGCGGCCCCTTCTAAATGAAAGCTTCTGTTTCATCCTTCAGCAGCAGCCACAGTCCCCACCAGCGCAGAACGAGCTACCGAGAAACAATAAACAAGGTGCAATGCACTGGATGCTGGCCCAGGCACAGACAGCCGTTCTTGCTACCATTCGTACCCTCTGGAGGTTTGCTTGAGGTCCTTGGGGCGAGGAGCTCATGGGTCGCAGCAAACTGCCACAGAGCAGGCTGCCTTATAATGATGCCCGTTGCATGAAGAGGAACACTCATTTCTGTCAGCCATGCCAACTCTCCATGCGGCACCTTGACATGTGACTGTTCTTGGTTATCTTATGAGTTCTTCTCTTTGCCTACAGGAGATGAAAGAAGGATGGTGGAGAGGAGAGGAGAGGAGAGGAAAGGAAAGGTGAAGCATGTAGGAAGGAAAGACGGAAGTGAGGACAGGCAAGGTGTGGCCCCCACGTCCATTGTCTCCATCCTGTCAGAAGTCGTTTTATGAAAATGAGATAGTGAGCTCCACGAACAGCAGTTGCAAGCTGCAACAAGATACCAGTGTGCAGTGATAATAGCAGAACGCTGATTAGGGTGACTGGGTGCATGCGCTAGGAAGAAAATTTCACATACCGCAACAACGGGTCGCGCCTTGCAAGAGGCACTTAGCGCTCAAATAATCTGACCTGCCACGGTATTCTCCGCTGTCTAACTCTCGAGCCAGACCTGCTTCGGTCTTCTCGTTAAAAAAGCTTAGACTCATTTTGGCGCCCTCACAGTCACCTGGCTGACAATGGATCGTACCACCCCTGCTTCAGCCCACGGCTTAGCCTGAGGAGGGCATGAGCAAAGAGTAAAACAGAGGATCAGGCAGAGGAGCGCAACAGTGGCCATGCTCACCTGCTCCAGCATGTCTGTGGCCAGGTCCTCTTGTTCGTCCATCTCCAGGATTGCTCGCTTGATTTCTTCATTGGAGAGCTTCAACCTTTCAAAATGGTAAGAGAGCCATTAGGTTAGCCACAGCAAGCGCATGCCAAAGCTGCATTTCATAAGGCCGCCATCAACACTTTACCATCTGCAGTATCCCAAATTAGGAAGGGCAGGGCCCCATGAACACTGCTTCGAAAATTTAGAATGAGAATGGCACATAGTCTAGAGAAGTCCTGTAAGTTAATTTCCTTCAGCATGGCTAGCACTGTCTGTCCCACATAGAGGAAAGCAGTGACTGTAACGCATGTACATTGTGGTAATAAAATACAACAACCAGAACAACTCCTAGAAGTCATGCCAGAGCACTTCTCTAACGATCTCGACAGATATCTGGGCTCGTTGATATGACCACTAAGGGGTTTTTTTTCCTCAATGAATAAGTAAGTTTTTCAACCATGACTATGTTGTTAACTTGACTTTTCCAGGCAACAAAACATTAAAAAAAAAATGCAACAGCACATTTCAGGTAGCGTGCACATTGATGTGACCAGGTGACCTTGTGCAGTCTCTTCAGTTGTGGCTTTGTTTCACAGAGGTGCATGATGTTCTGCTCTTCTTTGTCTATAAAAGCCTTTGCATGAACCTCTGGATCTACACATGTGCCCTGTGACATACTAGGCCACACTTGTGCCATTGTGGGTCCTCAGCAAAAGAGCTGAAATTCAGAGTTAGAACCGTGTTACTCAGCGTATGTGGCATCCAGACCACAAACTCAGAGCGGCCAACAAGACACAGGTGATTTCCAGTATCTCCACTTCAATATCTTATTAATGGGAAAACGCCAAACTAGTCAGACCTAGGCTGAGCCTATTTAGGAGCAGAGCGTCACCGTGGTCTCTGGTAGTTCTGCAGGGGCTTCAAACAATGCTCTTGTAATACTGAAGAGAAGATTTCTAGAAATGTCTCTCTGGCCAACCAGGGGCACCCAAGCAGCCTGCAACTGTTTGTTCTCTCCGGTCAGACTCTGTCATCCCCAAAGCACAAGACACGCTTAGGTGCATCACAGTCGCTGAAACCATAGTAACCGTCCTAAAAAATGGCAGCTCCCATGGGAGTGGGGAGGGGGAGGAGGTGAAAGCTACAAAGAGGACAAGTCCCCCCTACAAAACGGAATCGGATACCCAGTGTAATAGCTCACGAGGCAAGGCTGCCCACGTGGTGCCTGGCGAAATATTAGCGCAAAGCAGTGTGGCTGCCATGTTGTTCCACTTGAAGGCCCGGAAATAAAGGCCCCTGTAGCCTGCAAGGGGCCACCTGGGAGGGCTGCAGGGGAGGGGGGAAACTGGCTCGGGATTCTTCCACTGTAAAGCCCAGGGGGGCCTGCACGCTGTCCGTAAAACATTGCTTCTATTCAAAATATAAACTCACCGAAAACCAATAAACTGCTGAAAAACCAAACAGGGGGGATCTGAAAAGCTTTGCTCGCGCAAAAACGGCCCCCAAACAGGTGTATGCGGGCCGCGTGCGACTTTTAAGAAGCCGGGAAGTTTTGCACGTACATGAGAGTCAAGAATAAGGGGGCAGAAAAGGGGTGCTGGGTGGTGCCAAGATGGTACCCCACGCCGTGTTACCTGTGGTCACTTTACTGCTGGACCAGAGGGGTCCTGAACATTGGGGGGGGGGGGGGGGGGGGGGAGAGAGGGAGAGGAGATTCTTTAAAGGGCCAATCTGACACTCTATGTATCTCCCACTTTCCACTCAGGGTGGGTTTTGGGGGGGCAGTGTTTACATTGGTCTGCCCTAGGCCACAAGGGTCTGTAATACTGCCCCCCCAAAACCCACCTTGAGTTGAAAGGAAATCTACAGAGTGTCAGATTGTCTCGCTAAAAAAGTCCGTTTCTCTCTCTCACACACACACACACACACACACACACACACACACACACACACTTACACACGGTAGGGATAGTTTACATGGTACGCGTGTACTTGCACGCACAATAGAAAATTGAGCGGAATTTTTGCTCGCGTGCCCAATTATGTGCTTTTAGGGGCGCACACGCGCTCCTTTGAAAATGTACTTGAAAGAGTCCAATTCCGACTTCTGGATTCTTCCCAAAAGTTACAATTCACAGTCCAGAAGAGAACACAAAACTGCAGAGCAGTAAAAGCAGATCTGGCTTATCTCTTTGCCTCCAAGAGCTCCCCAGAAATAGCATTGGCGGCGCTGCTGTTCCAGACTCTTTCAGGTGTCTGTAAGGACTGCAGCCTCTCTTCTAATCAGTGACCATTAATTCATTAATTAACAGGAAGAGGAAAAGGTTTTAAAATGTCAAACGTGTTCTTCATCACCAACGCAATGCTTTGCCCCTCAAGGTTTCCAGGCTTTGCCTCTTATGATTTCATAACAGAGGAAAATATTTATTGTATTTTACAGAGCTTGTTCTTACGTCACAGCCAATATAAACTGCTGCAAGTTTTGTTAAGGTCAAGGAGATCTTCTGGAATCCCAGAAATGCTAGCCTGTGGCCAACAGCTGAAAAAATGAAATCCAACCACATGGTTTTCAAGGGGCTTGCAAATATGCGACGGTGCTCTGCACTGACTTAACTGTGCATTATCCTAAATATTTATTTCTTTGGGTTACAAATGACAATGCAGCATTTCAAATATTTCAGACTGTGAGGCTTGTTTCTGCAAGGAAAATGTATCACTTCAAAATCCGGAACAAACAGATGTGAAAGGCATCCGTCGTATCCTGAGGCAGCAGTTGTAAACAGAAGACAGCGGTATCACATCTACAGCAGGCACGCTTCCAGGTGACAGTCTCTCACGTATGCTGTCTCACGGACTGGTGAGACTACAGATGCGGCTTTCCAGACTGGGCCAGTGTGTGCCAACTCCCACCACCCAGGCGCCATCCACCAGCTTTTGTATGTAGGGTATTGGGAATGAATTAATTTGCATTGAAGTCCAAGGACAAGCGGGGTTTCACCAATTATTTTACTATCCGTAACTAGATATATGTTCTCTCTATTTAATCCCCTGCTTCTTTTCTATGCTCCAAGTTGTATTACTCCCTTGTTTTATTGTAACTGCATTCCTTAGCCTTTCTTTGTTTAATGTTTTATTACTACCATTATTATTATTATTATTATTTATTATTATTATTATTATTATTTAGGATCAATGTTATTTTTTACCTTTCTGTTCCCTATCCACTTGTTAATTGTAAAACCGACATGATGTGAATTACTGCAAACTATGCAACACCACCTAAATTATTCTCAGGGGGCTCTTAGTCGATCATGGGTTCATGATATCCACACTGACTCTACATGCCTTCCTCCACTGGATGGAAGTAGAGCTCATGCATATTCATTGTGGGGGTCCCCGAGGACCGGTGTGGGAAACATTGAAATGCCAGCCAATTGGAGACAAGAGACCTGGCAAAGCGTAATAACCAGGACACTTCATGGACAGACAGGTGGCACAGGCTGGTGTGAGGACAGGAGAAAACCTATGCTCTCATCCAATCTGCCGGACAAGGAGAGAACACATGGAGCACTAACGCCGCTGCTGCAATGCATCACAGGGAAACAAAGTGGCTTGTCCGAGGTCACGGAGAAGCCACAGGTGGTAGAGAGGAGACTCCAAAACGTACAGCACATCCCAGGGAACCACATCTGCTCTCTCTCCACTGTGACGTTTCATTTCCTCTGCATTCAGTCTGTCCATCTCTGCCTTCAATGGAGCATGCGAATACGAGTCCAAGGACTGCGAAGGAGAAGCGTTGGCCGCCTGCGGCCTCCGTACGAGAGGAGGCTTTTCAAAGATAATCCATTCAGCCCACGCTGCTTTTCAGACTTGAGACACAACGTGCTGCAGTAATAGTGCATTAGTGCTTAAAGCCCTGTACAACCCAAGTAATCAGCCTGCGCACGGCGTACAAATAGAGAACAACGACAAGGTGCTGCCACAGCAAGACTCCTGTGCTCTCTTAGTGCACATAATATTCAAACCCTCCTGCCCTAGTTCAGAGATGGTATTCTAGCCCTCCTTGTTCTCTGCACCCCTCTTTAAGTGTGATGGTTTGGTACGTGCCAGCCAAGGGGGTACGAGGATCTCCAGAAGAATACTATGAGTTGACTCTAGGACAGAGAGAAGAGGAGGAGCAGTGCTTCCAGGGGGCTCCCTGGGCACAAAGTGAGACAGCGGAGGGCTGCAGGAGCTTGTAAATTATTCAAACAACCTAACGTTCTCGCTGCTTGCAGATCCAGGCTGTGATGCCAAGGCAAGCCCACCCTGCCCGCAGGAGATCACGACGACACGCAATGCTTAGAACGCTCCTCGCCTCCAGAAAGCTTTTTGATAGTCCGGCAGCGGTGCTCGCGGAGTCCGAACCATGACAGCTATACGGTTATCCAGCCTGCAAATATCCACTGGATCAACGGATTGGTGTGAGGAGAGGCGGCCCAAGTGCGTCAGTGCAAATAGAAAACTCCGACACCTTGGTCTTGAGCTCGCACAGCCCACCAGGCTCAGCTTCGGCCTTCTTTTCATGTCGACCAAATGCAAACCGTGATTTGCTTAAAGATCTCCTGCCTATTGCTTGGATTGGAATGTACAAAGATTGGAGTTTGTGTTACGATGATTGCTGGTTCTCTGCTATAACATGGAGGTAAAGGAATGCCTTTGAGAACATGAATCCTGGTGCACTGACTGCTTTCTGAGCAGCAAACGTTGTTACTGTCGTACCATCATCTGTGGTTTCCTTTTCTCTATCTGCAAGATCTCAGGACCCTCAGAGTTACTGGATTACAGGCAGGGCTATGCACAGATGCTTTCTAATTTCAGGTTTCTTTTTTTGTTTTTTTTATTTAAAATGAAAAAAAATTTAAATTTAAAAATTAAATACAAAATACAAAATCAAAACAAAACAAAATCAAAGAAAATGTCAGGCTTCATCAGAGGGAAAAGAAACCCTCCTGGTCCTCTCTTCAGTTTTCTTTCTTGTCAGAGGAGGGCGATTCCCAGTTGCTCTTGCGCAAGCAGTGGTAAGGCCGGCACCATTGTTAACATCTTCCCACACAAAATGGCATCAGCCTCCAGTCCTCAGGGTCACAGGCTCTGTCTCCCTGCTCCTGTCCCCTGATCCCATTAATCCTTGAGGTCACAGCCTCTGTGCCCCATCCCCTGAGCCCTCCAGTCCTCAGGGTCACAGGCTCTGTCTCCCTGCTCCTGATCCCATTAATCCTTGAGGTCACAACCTCTGTGCCCCATCCCCTGAGCCCTCCAGTCCTCAAGGTGAAAAGTCTCTGTATTAATTTGTGGAAAACATTGGTAGCCACACCATCCAATGCTCTGAGTGGCATACAGACAAACTTTCATAAATCCAGCTGACCCTCCACTGGCTACCCATAATTTGGCACGTTAAACGTAAGCATTCAACAAAAACATTAAAGCAAGGAATACAGTAACATCCTAACCTTTCTTTAAATGCCACTTCTCATTGGCCACGCATTCTGCTTTAACTCCAGGTACTGATGTAAAACATGCTTTCCCTCCAAGACTTAAACTACGAACACTTGTACATCTGGATCTGACCTGTGAACTGTCACCCTCTTCATGGAGTCTTTATCCTGGAAAATCTCGCAATATATCTCATGAGTCACCCCTGAAAGCTTGCTTGAAAAAGCATCTCAAGCTTCTTTCTGAAGGATTTTTCATGATTCTGCCCTTAATTGCTCAGGCAGAGTATTGCAAAGTCATGGTCCTGCCGCAGAAAAGGCTCTTTCGCCTGTTTCAGCCAAACGTATTTGCTACATGAAGGCACATCTAGAAGACGGCGTTTGCTGGATCTCAGTGCTCACAAAGGCTGATTCATTTGCATTATCGCCCTCACGCACACAGGTACATCAATGCTCTGTGTAAGGAAGCACACGGAGCTTACGTTTAACGTGCCAAATTATGGGTAGCCAGTGGAGGGTCAGCGGCACTGGCGTGATGTGATCCTGCATTCTGGTCCCTGAAATAACCCTTGCAAGCTGCCTGCTGTACCACCCGAAGCACCGTCAAAACTGTTACCGGAAGGCCAATATAAAGAGCATTGCAGGAATCCGATTTAGAGAGTGAACAATGGTTCGGAAATCATTCATATTTAAGAATGGTTTTTATCTGCAAATAAAGCGCAGTTTGAAGACAGCCCTTCTTACTGCTGTCTTCATCTGGGCACATAGAGAAAAATCTGAATCAAGTACTACTCTCAGGTTTCTTAACTGCGGTGACACGGAATATTCATGCCCTTAAACTGAAAGGAAACAGAAGCTGCATCAGATGGAAATCTGTTTAAAATCACGGATCTCTGTTTTACCGATGTAAAGAGCTAACCTGTTTTTCGAAACACCCATTACTTTATTTCAGTTAAGCATCTTGTAACTCTTTCAAAATATTCCTCCAGAGATGACATTACAGCACAAAAAACCCCCCAAAAATTGAATATCGTCTGCATAAATTCTGAATTCCACTCCAACATTTGCGAGAAGACTACAGATAGGACGAAGATCTATGTTGAACAAGGTAGCCAAGAGTGAAGATCCCCGGGGTGCTCCTGTCTTAACTGGATGCCAGACAGATGTTCCAGCTCCATTATTAACCTGCCCTGACAGCTGAGTTAGATAGGAGGAAAACCATTTCAATACTTTTCATGGTCAACCCAGATTTCTAAATCAGGTTACCAACATATCATGGTTTACTGTATCAAAGCAGCTGAAATGTCTAGAAGCACTAAGTTGTAGTTCATGCTTCTCTCAGACCTATGCCTAAGGATATCAATGTTTAACATCAAAAATACTTCTGTACTATGTGCAGGGTGAAAACCAAATTGATAATGATTGAGAACTTCATTTCCATCCAAGAATTCTTGGAGCTCCCTCAAGACTGCCTCTTCTATCACTTTTGCCAAGATTGACAATGACATAAGCATATAATTTACAAATATCAATGGGTCTGAATCTAATTTTTTTCAGCAATGGACACACCGATGCTTGTTTAAGAATTTCCAGTAGATGACTTTCTCCAAGAGAGCTGTTTACACTTTTATTATACTAGCTCCTATATCCTTATGAAGTTTCTTCAACACAGCTGTCGTACATGGATTCTTTACCCATTTACTAAGATTCCTGTCCTAAAGGAGAAAGACTATATATCCATATATTGATGTAGTGGATCATCCAGTTGTGCCGATCGGCATGGCTGTGAGCCTTTTATGCTGTGGTGTAGTTGACGCAGTCTCATAGGTGAACCCACGAGGCCTATGCCGACAGCTGGCAAATGCGCTCTGATGCGGGACAGGCTGGAGCCTCTCCTATACCAGCCGTCTCCCCCGCAGGTTGAACCCTTGGATTCTGGCAGCTGGCAGGACTTAGGTGGGTCCCAAGGATAGTACAGAGAGCAAGAGTCCAAGGTCACACCGAGGTCAGGACAGGCAGCAGGCTGGAGATACTGGGACAGGCCAAGGGTTGGGGCAGGCGACAAGCGAGTGTAGTCAGGTGCACGGCAAGAGGTCAGGGTTCAGGTGGCAGGCAAACATGGTCAGGTCCAAAGCAAGAGGTCCATATCAGGAAGTCAAGCCAAGGATGGCCAAAGACACACTGGATGAGACAGGCAGGGCAGGACAAGGCTGGACGAGACAGGTTGGGAAAGGCTGGAGGACAGGAATGTTGGATCAAGGATCCAGGAAAGCAAGAGCAATGGTAACATGGAATAGACTTAGTTTTTGGGTACTTGCCAGGTTCTTATGGCCTGGATTGGCCACTGTTGGAAACAGGATGCTGGGCTTGATGGACCCTTGGTCTGACCCAGTATGGCATATTCTTATGTTCTTAGGGATGCAGGAGAAACATGCACTGCTCTAGGCAGGAGACCTGTTGCTGAGGCGAGGCAATGCTGCGGGGCCTTTGTTTAAATAACCCAACAGAGCTGACGCCATCAGGAGGCACTGCTCTGAGTTTCACGCTGCAGGGCATATATTTTGTTCACACATGCACGAGTGCCTAAGGGGAGGCAGCATCCTGGCTGGGACAGGAGCATCAGTGTGCAGCAATGGTGGCATTCTGCCACCACAGAATTTACAAGCTGTGCGGTGGCTCGCGGGGCAGTCCCAGAGTCGCCAAATGTAAGCACCAGTCCTACATGTAAAATGCCTTGTATCCCCGTGTCACTGCATTAAGTCACTCAATCCTAGAGACTCTGCATGATTATGTCTACTCCACTGAACCTAGAAAGGAGTAGACATCAGCCTACTAAGCCGTTTTTTTCTAGAGAAAAGAAGTTCGGTATCCCTGCATCAATCCTCTAGTGGTGAACGTTTATTCATGTGAAACTGTGAGACATCCAAGGTTCCAGGTACCTTTATCAGTTCACTAAACAATTTCCTGTCTTTGAGGTGCTTTGTATCCCTGTGTCCAACCACTGAGGCCTCCATTCCCAGAAGTCAGCGTTCTGACCATAAATTTACAGCGCCGTTGTAGAGTCTTACACCCAGTCCCAAGGCAATAATGCCGGCTTGGTTTCTAACTTCAGCCGTCCCGGAAACACATCCCCACCAAGTCTCCATCCAGTTCATCTCCCAGCCCAGAATCTTTCTAGCCTATTGGTTGTGCGATGTGTAAAAGCTTCTTATTTGAACAAGCGAAATAGCTGCTGATTCGTTACCAGAGTTGGGTTTTGTTGATACAATGGTCTTGTCATTGGTAAAGGACCACTTGAAAGTGGAACGAAGCATCTCCTGGCCTGATGGGGAGAAACTCTTTCCCAAGACCACTCCGGTCTCATAAATACTTCCTAATAGTTTAATTACCTATTTACGGTGTTTGATGTGGGATCACCGCCGAGGCTGCTATAGCACTGAGATGTTTGCCACTGAATATCTAGACCAGTACATGAATCTGACATTTTTTTTTGCTTTTAGCCACTGCTTTCTGGCCAAACACAATCTCAACACACATTCCGGAAGCACGCGTGCAGCCAACTCTGAGGTGGATGGCCTGGCGACGTACTTTTGGCATGTGGTATACACGGAATCATCCAAAGGGGATAGGATAAACAGAGCAAATGTTATTACTGCTTAATGTCGGTGAGGCAAACTGAGGCACAGGGAAATATGGCGACTTCCTAAGGTCACAGGGGAGTCAAAGGTAGTACAGAGGGGACGCTAACTTACATTTCAGGAAAGGACTTGCAGTGCCTTGCTCTAACCAGTAAACCGCATCTGTTCTTTCCCCATGCTAAGGTTTTTAATTCCCTTATCCTGAGTCTACTTAGCTCTGGAACATGCAAACGAAAGCCTGACTCCAAGACTGCAGAAGCCTGGCCACACTCCCTGTCCACAGGGAGGGTACTGCAAAGATAATATCCCGGGAGTCGATTTTCTGAAGATAAATAAGGTTTGTTTGTTTTTTCTATTTCATACCTTCAGTCTGGGCCCTTCAGTTCAAGGCGGGGCAGAGGTCAGCCAGATGAGCCAGCAGCAGCAGCGGCAGCGGCTTTGCACAGGCACAACTTCTGCTCCAGGGAGCAGCCGAGGCTGGCACCGGTGCCGCAGCCATGGGCCAGGAGTCCTGGACATCGCTCAACGGTAACAGCGAGC